>NW_011257256.1:0-649 GCF_000146605.3 Meleagris gallopavo
AATCAATACAGTTACCCAATTTGGCATGACAGGAACTTGAATATACTGTGGACTTTGATCCCTTATTTTAGGAAATCATCTTTCATCTTCTCAAGATGTTATTAAAATGAAGGCTGATGTGTATGCAGGCCGCATACTGGAAAGCAGAGTATGGAGAGAAAAAAGAAGGTAATTCAGACATTTGTTTAGTGTAGTAAAAAAAACAAAAAACCAACCCTGCTATTAACTTCAAAGTGATTTCATGTTACATTATCCTCTGTAACGGACTTCTGCCCAAAGATGTCGTTCAGATTGCTATCCTGTGGTGCTGTATACCCACCACTTTCCTCATGTCAGACCTAGTGATCCCACAGCATCAGATGTTGCCGGGTCAGTGAGTTGATCCAATTGAAAACTAACTAGGGGAAAAAAAAGTTACCTATCAAGATTGCCACCAAAAGGACACCCTGCAGCCCTGCTGTATCACTGTCTCAGAGGCTGGGGCAGGAAGAGCAGCACACAATCCAAGGAAAATCACACCTTTTAGCAGCAGCCCACAGTTCAACTGATGTAAAAACAAACCACACTGAAGAACGTAGTATTACAGAACAAAGTATTACAAATTGGTGTGAGAGACTTCTCTTCAAGATGCAGAATACACGTGAGAAAA
>NW_011257257.1:0-412 GCF_000146605.3 Meleagris gallopavo
CTCACAAACCTTTTGACATGAGGGTCCTGACCAGCTCCCCGGCTGGCTCACCATGCTGATGCTTGGCAGGGGGATGAAAATCATCAGAATGGTATTTTTTTTTATTTCTGAGAACCAGGATGTCTTCTCAGGGAAGTATGGATCTTTTCTTTCAATACTTGGTATCCATTCATTTATCTTGGAAAGGTAATTGCTCCTCAGTGTTTCACATCTCAAAGCAATCATTTGCTACGAGCACTTGATAACGATTTGTTAGTAAAAAAAAAAAATAGACTAAAAAGCAATTCCAAACTTTGCATTGTCCTTGTGAGCTGGATGACATATTGATCAGAAAGGATCACTTGAATTTTAGGGGTTAGATTCAGAAGCACCTTAGATTATGCTGAGTTGGGTATCAGCAGACTCATGAAAT
>NW_011257258.1:0-735 GCF_000146605.3 Meleagris gallopavo
GTGCCTGCAGAATGGAAATACAGTGAGATTTACACTTAGAAACAAAAGAAATTGGATGAAATGAAATTGAATTCAATGAAATTTCCTTAGAAAACAATGAAAAAGAGAGGGTGATGAGAACCTGGCGCAGCTGCTCAGAGAGCTGTGGGAGCCCCATCTCTGAAGGCACTCAAGGCTGGGGTTGGATGGGCCCTGGGCAACCTGAGGTGATTCGGGGCAACCCTGTCCACATCAGGGGTTTGGATCTAGATGGTCTTTGAGGTCCCTTCCAATCCAAGCCATTCAGTGATTCTATGGAATATTTTTTTTTTTCAGAGTTTTCCAAGCTGCTGTCCAGAACTCCCCCAGAACAGGTAGCTGGGGACATGGAAACCCTGGAACCTGTGCTAGCGAATGGCTGGGATACCTGAGGTGCTGAAGGATACAGCTGGGCTTCAGGGGGAAGTTCTTAGCTTTTTTTATGGAATTTCCAATTGCAGAACTTGATGCTGAGAGGATTTTGCGCGTGTGGAGGAGCAAGGTGGTGAAGCCACAGTGGGCTTGGACAGCCCTCTGGTGGCCTGGGAACAAGGCTGATGGCTGGGACAGATGAGGATTAGGGAAAATTCATCCTTTCCTTTTTCACCATAATTTCCCTTGAAACTCTACAGCAGTTTAGGTTTATGTCAACACCAGACACGAGGATGTATTTCAGTTCCTGTTTGGCTGCTGTAAAGACGCATTGAGAGATGAAAG
>NW_011257259.1:0-591 GCF_000146605.3 Meleagris gallopavo
TTTCCATGCCAATAGGAACTCAGTAGAATTTCTAGATAAACATTGTTTCAGCCCAGCAGACAAAGAGCAGTGGAAATACATTTTAAAATAGCCAAATGTCTTCACGCTAGATAAACTAATCTGGCACTGAAGAAGGCCAATGACATAAGATAATGGCAAATATTTTAAAAATGTTATAGTAGTTTTCCTTTCTGCAACTTCTCCTTTGAGTACAGAAACCAAGAATCACAAGTCACCCATCATCTAACTCAAAGAAAATCAAACTTTCTGAGAAAATGAACTGACTTCAATAGCTAAGTGATATCTTTAACAGAAATGGTCCTTGTTGGTCACTTTTTACCACAGCATGCCACAGTATATAATATATACTGGAACCTGATTTTTTACCTCACCCACTCACATTTCCAACAACAGGGTTTTTCTATTGTTTTTTGTTTTGTTTGTTTTTTTTTCCCCTATTTAGGTTAACTTACTATTATAGTCACAGAACTGCTTTGTGGCTCAGCAATTGAATTTGGCTTGTCCACATTCAATCTACCTTGCACTACCAAACTCTCAGACTTTGGCACTGGACTCTAAGATGTAAACACC
>NW_011257260.1:0-559 GCF_000146605.3 Meleagris gallopavo
TCTTTCCATGAAAACAAATGGCTGGGAAAAAAAACAACAAAACAAAAACAAACAAACAACAAAAAAGAAAACAAAAACAAAAAACAAAAACAAAAAAAAACAACAAAGAAACAACAAAACCTTACCTGGAAAAACTTCAGATCTAGAATTATTTAGCCATTTTCAGTAAGATTATTCTCTTCTTTTTTTCAAAAAGCAACAGATGAATGTTCTTTCAACTTCATCACAAGTTCAGATATCTAGCACTCATTATTCCTTGATTCATCAAGCTGTGTTAACTTTTTAATTGCTAAAAACTTGACATCAGAGATGAAAAGAAGAAATTACATTCAGTTCCAGAAAGTTGAGACAGTAGCTCAATCTTGGCCCCACAGCAGTTATTCCTAGGCGGAGCAAAAGTGCTCTAAATCCACTTAGAAGACAAAGGACGCAAAATCCTTAGACAGCATTTCTGAAACCCAGGCTTATTTGATGACTGCTTTCTCATGCACATAATTTCACTGAAAATTCTGAGGCTTGCTTCTCAGATGTTCTGGGCATGACAAGTTGTACTGCTTGG
>NW_011257261.1:0-414 GCF_000146605.3 Meleagris gallopavo
TGAGATGGCTAAGGGCATGAGGAGAGATGATGAAATGCCACCTTTTAGGTCCACAAGTCCATGGGACCTGATGGGGGGCATCCACGTGTGCTGAGAGAGCTGGCGGAGGTCATTGCCGAACCGCTCTCCATCATTTTTGAGAGGTCTTGAACAACAGGGGAGGTCCCTGAAGACTGGAGGATAGCCAATGTCACTCCGGTCTTCAAAAAGGGCAAGAAGGAAGATCCGGGTAATTATAGGCCTGTCAGCCTCACCTCCGTCCCTGGAAAGGTGATGGAACAGCTTGTGCTGGATACCATCTCCAGACAACTGGGAGAAAAGGAGGTTATCAGGAGTAGTCAGCATGGGTTCACCAAGGGGAGGTCGTGCTCGACCAACCTGGTGGCCCTTCTATGATGCTGTCACATGCTGGGT
>NW_011257262.1:0-558 GCF_000146605.3 Meleagris gallopavo
TTTCCTAGGTAGTTCTACCTAGGTTCTTGTGTTCTTGAAACACTACTTCAGGTATATGTGGGTCCACTGTGCTAATTGTCAGCTAATTCCAGTATCTTTCAGAACTATTCTCTCAGTTTAATTGGATCTTCCATCAACCTGGATTGAGTATCTCTTATGTGATAATAGTTCTCAGTGTAAGTAACTGTGCTGCCTGTACCTGATTTCTTATTTGAGTCAGATAGGTTGATGCTTTGTATAAACTACAGGGTAGTGGGAGACACGGGCTTGAACTGCAGTAGACAAAATGGCTGAAGCATCATCTCTTGAAAACATACTGAGCATAATCTTGACTCACCAAGTCAAGAGTCTGAAACCTTTCTTTTTTTTTTCTCTTTTCTTTTTTTCTTGTACTCTTTAACTTAGATATGCATCTATAATAAATTTAAGCCCATTATTGGTATGTGTATTTTACGGATAGTCCGTCATCTAACATTTGCAGACTTTGTGCTAGAAAATAGGTTAAGCTAAATTCAGCTATTAGAAAAATGGGGAATGGCTTTGTGACGTTGTGTTAGA
>NW_011257263.1:0-498 GCF_000146605.3 Meleagris gallopavo
AATCACCTATCAGCCATGCTGATGGGGCACCACGTTCCTGCCTGGGCTCCAAATGCAAGCAGCAGCCAAAAGCTCTGTGCTGAGGTTGTCGCATGTGGTAAAACCTGGTTCACCTTCCCCTTCCCTTATTTTGTCAGCAAGACAGCAATCAGTGCGGGCATGCCTTCTCACTCTCCAGATGCACCTTCCATTCATTATTGAGTTGTACTCAGCAACACCATCGAGCTTCACAGACACATCCACATGACTGTAACTTTGGCTGGAGAGGAGAAAAAAAATAATATATTTATATATATATGAGCCCTAGAGAGAAATCACAGCACAGAATGTGAGAAACTGACGTTCTCCTGAATGCTCTCTGTTCTGGTGTCTGGTAGCCCTGCTTCTGCGTCACAGCCATCCACAGTGCACATTCACCCAGCAGCCAGCTCAGCCCACTTGCTGCTGTGGTCACAGCTGACTGTGCTGCCTCTGACACAGAAATCCTGAGCAGAGACC
>NW_011257264.1:0-390 GCF_000146605.3 Meleagris gallopavo
AGGACTCTTCCAGCCTTCTTGGTGCTACCAGTGAGCACGCTGGGTTGGATTTGACCTCAGCTCTTCGCCAACCTTGCTGATTCTATAATTTGCAAGCAGTCTTTTTTGCTGAAGGGCTTTTAAGGTGAAGAATCATAGAATGACAGAACGGCCTGGGTTGCAAAGGAGCACAGTGCTCACCCAGCTCCAACCCCCTGCTGTGTGCAGGTCACCAACCAGCAGCCCAGGCTGCCCAGAGCCACATCCAGCCTGGCCTTGAATGCCTGCAGGGATGGGGCATCCACAGCCTCCTTGGGCAACCTGTTCCACTGCCTCACCACCCTCTGCATGAAAAACTTCCTCCTCACATCCAACCCAAACCTCCCCTGGCTCACTTTCAAACCATTCCCC
>NW_011257265.1:0-532 GCF_000146605.3 Meleagris gallopavo
CAGTCTCAAGGATTTAAACTGACCACAACACCAGAACAATTTTAAAAAAACACTATTTGAAAAAGCTGAAGCTCAGTCCCATTTTCATTGCTGAAACAACACAGTGATTGGGAGGTATTAACTCCTACAGAGATCCGTCTCCATGCAATAGCATCTTCAGTGTAGACAAACACACCTGAACAGAATTATGATATTTTGCACTTTTGGACAGATTTTGGGAAAAGGGTGTAAAACATCTGCTAAGCTGCTAAGCTCTCAGTGTACTTGTACCCCACATCAAAAGGAGACTGCTAAGTTTAATGGAAATTTTTCAGGATGATGTAGAGCATAAAATCTGGAATTTCTAGTTGCACTAAGACTGCTTCTGTGCTAATGAAATCCAGTTATCCTCCCTTTTTTTTCAAGCAAAGGACTTTCACTCATGGATCATATCAAACTATATTTTCAAATTTAATTTTGCAAGAAAATAGATAAAGAACATCTGCTAAATAAATATATTTTAAAAGTATTTAGGCATTCACTTCAAAATTCC
>NW_011257266.1:0-536 GCF_000146605.3 Meleagris gallopavo
ACGACTTCTAAAAGAATTATCATTTTGGAGGGAATTTTAAATCTGCCAGCAAATTGAAGTACTGTTGCAATAATTTCTCAGTTATTCAAATAAATAAACACCATTAAAATGATTAGAGGAAGTAAAATGACAGATTTCCAGGTGTTCTATGCAGGAGACAAACATCTGTTCAGGAAAAAAAAAAGTAAAATTAGGAATCTTAGAAATCTAGGCTGACTGACTTGGGCTTTTGCCAGAGACTCATTGATGTTTTCTTTTAAGATCAGTAACAAATTTGCATGTTTTCACTACAAGTTCCTGTAATGATTTTCGTCTTCAGGCAGCATAGTACAAGCATAGTATATAGTACTGTGATGCTTTGTTCTTGATCAAAATATCACTGGTTTCAAATTGACATTTTTTATATCCATTTAATTAAATAGATAAATAGATAAATGGACAGATGGTTCATATATTGTTTTCTCTCTGAGTTTCAACTCTAATCCCAAAACAGCAAAGTCTCCAAACTGACTGCCCAGTAAGTAGTCCTACTGACT
>NW_011257267.1:0-570 GCF_000146605.3 Meleagris gallopavo
AGTGGCAACAATCTGAGGTGAAACAAAGTAATTTACTAAATATGTTATCAGCAGAATTTTATAAGAAGAAAGAGTGTGAAATTGATGGTGGATCGGCCTTACCACAACGCTGAGATGAGAAGCGCAGGCAGAGAAGCGCAGGCAGAGAAGCGCAAGCGAAGCAGTGCAGGCAAAGAAGAGAGCATCAGGTGACCTTGCCGGGAGTTATATCTCCTCGCTGACCGCAAAGCCCCCTGGGGAAATGTAGCTCTTCTCCTCTGGACAGGCACCCGGAACTTGAGCATCAGCAGTCAAACCCCCAGTGCATTACATGATGTTATGATGTGGAATACTGATAATGAAAAATCATGAAACCGTGACAGTGACCTTGAGCCAACAGCAACAAGTCTATAGCAGCACGATTCTGTAGCGTAGCGTGTCGTACTGAGTCTATATCTAGTAGCAGTCCACTTTGAGCCAATGAAGTAGTGTTTGTCTGTTTGGCCAGCCAGCATCCAACTTTATTAAGCGTGCTCAATGCTTTAGCTGATGCAACACCTGGGGCTAAAAAGGATGCTGCTACTATTCCCC
>NW_011257268.1:0-488 GCF_000146605.3 Meleagris gallopavo
CATTAGTATCTGTCACAACATTAGTATTATATTAGAAATGGCTTGAAGCCAATATCCCAAGTACAACAGCCCCAAAACTTGAGAAAGGCCAGATACAGGCTCTGCAACACAAAGCATCTTTGCATTTTATTAACTGATGATGTTTGTTAGAAAAAATTTATTTTCCTTAACTATCTTGGACTTTTTCATATGAAACATGGCTAACAATGTATTTTTCAGGTTACATTACTGAAGGCATAATGATATTCATAAAGTCCAAAAAAAAAAAAAGAAAAGAAAAAGGATCACTGAATTATATTATTACTACAATATAAATATTTGCCCAGAAGTGTTTCTCTAATCAATATTTAAAAGTGAGTCAAGGAAGTTTAATAGCTAGATTTTGCTCTCATTACACGTCATCATCCTTTACCTGATATCTTCTGAAGCTGTAGACCCCTTTGAAGGTTGGGAGAAAGCAAAACAATTAATTTCACAAAAATTTTCAT
>NW_011257269.1:0-433 GCF_000146605.3 Meleagris gallopavo
TAATGTTCTACCTGAAAGTTACATGAAATTAACACGTAATTGAAGAGGGTTGTAGTGAACTTTTAACTTTGCAGATCATTGACATGGCTCCCAAGAGGATAAACTAGGGGAGTAAATGCCAGTGTGGAAACTGATTATTGCTATGGAGATTATTAAACAATGAATAAACTAACAAATTAGGTATTTTTTTAATTTTTTAATTTTTTATTTTTTTTAGTGGAATTCATCAAGACTATTTCCATCAAAGCTGGCAGTGCTATGTCTTAATATGACAGACTCATGCACATTTCTATCAGGAACTGAACCTTATGCAATGCAGCACTACACGCTTTTTTGCGAGCAACTCGATCAAGTGCTAGGTATTTTCTTATCATGGCTAGATTTCCACTTCCTATAATGGGAGCTATAACAACTGTCTTCTCAGATGTGGCAC
>NW_011257270.1:0-641 GCF_000146605.3 Meleagris gallopavo
CTTAGAAGGGAATGGACAAGACAGCATGGATTCAGTCAGCCAAATTCAAGCATGAAACAAGATTTAGAAGTGTTCCAGTTTTTAAGACTCCCTCGTCACACAAGCAGGTTTCAAAACCCCACCAAGAAAGGGCAAATTTATGTTATTAGGCTAGAATATTTTTTCTACAGCAAACAAATGATGGTCAAAGTCATAATTGTTGCACCTTATTAAAAAAGTCTTATTTTACAAAACCTTAATGAAATTTTTATTCTACCCCTCCCAGTTATGCATAGCTGTTGAAAAGGAAGGTATGGTCCACTGAAGGTTCTAAAAGCCCTGAATACATTCCCAGATTCTTTTTTACTGAGATACACCAGTTTTCTTTAATAAAAAAAAAAATAAACGTAATTGTGCATGCATTGGTTTGTACTTCTCAAATGGATTTTAAACAATTTGCATAACATACTTTCTTACAGAGATTCTACAAAAATTAGAAAGATAAACTTAGAATTATATGCATATATACATATAAGACACAGCAGCAGTGTTCATATGGTCTGCAGCACACAGCTCTTTTCCCCAATTCGTCTCTCCTTCCTAGCTTTTTCTGAGTATTTCAAACCTTTGAGCAACTTTTTCTTTGTTTGCTTGAAAAATAT
>NW_011257271.1:0-420 GCF_000146605.3 Meleagris gallopavo
GCAATAATTTATCTGTGGTTTGTACCATTGATTAGACATATTTAGTTACAGGGTAAATAGATCAATTAAAAAATCCAACTACTGTAGCTGGAAGTTGTGTAACCTAAGTTTTTAAGTACTTTTTTTTTTTTTTTTTTATAATATATTTATTTCCAGTTAGCTCTGTGAGTTGGAATTTGAAAAAGTCAGAACATTAGAAATCTCAGTGTCTTATTCAGGAATTTTCCCCCTCCTTTCCTCACAAAGGAATTCCCACTGTGACTTATAAATAGAATTAGACTGCTTGTGTGCATGTATGTATGATATATACACACAAAAAATATGCATTGGGGGGGATGTATGTGCGATACGAATGTGTATATTGTATGTAGGTCATAGTTTTGTAAAGAGAAAAGTAGTCGAGAGGTGATGGAATGTATT
>NW_011257272.1:0-346 GCF_000146605.3 Meleagris gallopavo
CCCAGATGTCAGTCTCCGAAGACCAAAGCCCCACCCCGCAGGAAGGGCACACCACCGGACACGTGATGTGGGCATGGGGTGCCCAGGACAGGCAGAACTCAACTGGAGGCTGCAAAACAGATGCATGAATCCCATCTGCATCATATCCAATACAAAACCAGGCTGCCCAGGGCCCCATCCAGCCTCGCCTTGAACACCTCCAGGGGCGACGGGGCATCCACAACCTCTCTGGGCAGCTGCTTCCAGCATCTCACCACTCTCTCTGGAAAGAACAATCCCATCTGACATCACATCTTCAATCCCATCTTCAACTCAAAACCATTTTCCCCTTGGCCTGATGTGAGCT
>NW_011257273.1:0-728 GCF_000146605.3 Meleagris gallopavo
AAGGAAAGAACAAGGGAAAATGGAGGTGAAATCTACGGAAAATGTCTTGTACAGTGAGGGTGCTGAGGCAGTGGCACAGGTTGCCAGAGACATGGTGGATGTGCTGGCCCTTTCAAGGTGAGCCTGGCTCAGACTCTGAGCAACTTGATCTAGCTGTGGATGGTCAGCATGCGGGAGTCGGATCACATCGCAAACCTACCTGCATACAAGCAGCGCACCAACATGGGGTGCATGATGTTCATTACCTGCTGGACACATCTCACACCACTGATTGGAGGAGCCCAGGCAATCCTTCAACTCCATCAGGCTGCAAAATGAAATCAGAAGAGACGCAGAACATAATTTAAAACACAACAAGGATGCATACAATGCCCTTAAAAAACACCCACCGCATGGATGCAATTAGCACATAGCCCTATTAATGACAGCCATCCAGCTTGAGATCCTCCAGAAAAGCAGAGCTCACAGCTCTGAAATCAAGCAGGAATCACTCACCCCATTCTAAGGGCTCACCCCACACCCCAAAGGAAGCAGTCTCCAGATTCAGATGCTGCTCTTACACATAGCAGCCCTTCAGCGCACTTGGGATCCCCCAGAAAGACAAGATCACAGCCCTGAAAGAAAAAAGAAACCACTTACCCCATTCCAAGGACCAATACTCCCCCACACTCTCAAGTGAAGGAAGCAGCTTCCAGGTCCAAATACCTACCAGCCCTTAAGTACGCTCG
>NW_011257274.1:0-576 GCF_000146605.3 Meleagris gallopavo
ATCAGGTAGACAGAGCTGCCAGAATTGAGGTGGCCCAAATAGATCTGGACTGGCAGAACAAGGGTGAATTATTTCTAGCCCGATGGGCCCATGAGACCTCAGGCCATCAAGGGAGAGATGCGACATATAAGTGGGCTAGAGACCGAGGGGTGGATTTAACTATGGATGCTATTGCGCAAATCATTCACGACTGTGACACGTGTGCCACAATTAAACAAGCCAAGAGAATGAAACCTCTCTGGGAGGAAGGGCGATGGCAAAAGTACAAATATGGGGAGGCATGGCAGGTTGATTATATCACCTTGCCACGATCTCGTAATGGTAAGCGTTATGTGCTCACCATGGTGGAGGCAACAACTGGATGGCTTGAAACCTATGCAGTACCCCACGCTACCGCCCGAAATACCATACTAGGTCTTGAGACACAAGTCCTGTGGCGACATGGTACCCCAGAAAGAATTGAGTCAGATAATGGGACTCATTTTAAAAATTCTCTTGTAGGTACCTGGGCTAAAGGTCATGGTATTCAGTGGATTTACCATATTCCCTACCATGCACCGGCCTCAGGTAAGATTG
>NW_011257276.1:0-487 GCF_000146605.3 Meleagris gallopavo
AGATGGAAGCCAAATGTTGTTGGGTACCTGAGCCTTCTCTGGTGGTAAGCAACATCGTGCACAGAGTGCAGCCATGTGCTCTGAGAAAGGAGCACAGGTTTGTGAAAGAGGCCCGGATGCAGGGCAGTGCCTTCATGACTGTATTGTGTCCAACAGGTGGCAGCAGAGCTGCGGTGCTCCCAAGTGCCGTAACAACTGCACGGAGAGATGTGTTGGTCTCGGTGGAAACAGCAAGGAACTGGAATCTGCATTTCCCGGCATGCCCCGGAACCTCACTTTGCTGACTGGTCATTGTCTGCCCAGCAGGTAAGGGCGATGCACACCCGCCAGCGTTTACCCATTCCAGAGCCCGGCACAATAGGGTTCCCCCAGAGCTCTGAATTGCGCTTCATGGTGCCCAGAAGGCTGCCTATCCCTCTTTCGTTCTGTGTCCTTGCTTGTCTCTGGTCTTGCACTGTTTTCACTATTACATTCTCTTGTCCTCCGA
>NW_011257277.1:0-468 GCF_000146605.3 Meleagris gallopavo
GTTCTGTGTCCTTGCTTGTCTCTGGTCTTGCACTGTTTTCACTATTACATTCTCTTGTCCTCTGATTTTTGTGTTCCTTGCCCCATTCTCTTGGCCTAATGACCCCTTGGCTTTGTGTTGCCACATTCATGTCGGCATTCAGTTTTGGCGTTCCCTGCCGTATTGTCTGGGCCGTCATCCTTGGCATTTCCTTCCGTGTTCTCTTGGCCCTTGCCTTTGCCTGGGCATTCCCTTGCCCTCCTGTTTTTGTAGAACCCGCACCTGGGGCGGGGTGCAGCCCTGCGAGCACAGCTGGGGGCAGTTTGGCTGTGGAGTGGGGCAGAGCCAGGCTCCACCCGTCCCTGATCCCATTTAAGGGCTTGGGGAAGAGTTAGGGGGCAGCATGTGAACCTGGGGATGCTTCCTTTGGAGTATGCCTTGTTCTTTGGTGATGGAGTGAGTGTATTTTTTTTTTTTTTTTCTTCTCTT
>NW_011257278.1:0-460 GCF_000146605.3 Meleagris gallopavo
TTTGCTTTAGTTTCTGCTCCCTGTTTCCATTTATTTACGTTCTCCCTTGCTTCATATGTAACTTCCAACCTTGGCATTTTGCAAATATACCTTTTCCCCCTCTCATCCTTCGATGGCTCCTGATGGTCCCTTGTTTCTCAGTTATAATGGGCTCTCAGTGTCATGAGCCCGTTCGCGTAAGAATTTGGGAGTGGCGTTCACTCCATGAATCTTATCACAGTTAGTGTCCCTAGTTGCTATCATGCAGACTCCACCAACCTCCAACAGATAGATACAGCTACAATATACACTCCTAAGGGGGAGGCAGGAATGCATTTTTGATGAGCATAGATATGCTGTAGTAGATGTAACAGTGACTTAACAAGACTGGACATGGCTGGATGCACTTGGTTGTTTTCCACCTAGAGGACAGGTTACACACACCTACAGCACACAGCTCTCCTGCTGTGTCGTGAGGATC
>NW_011257279.1:0-460 GCF_000146605.3 Meleagris gallopavo
ACCCAATTAATTCATACATATATTGTAGGAGGATTTGTACTAGCCAAAGCCGATTCTAGGTTTTTGGATACAGCTGTAACTCCCTTTCTCTCCCTGAGAAACATAAGATCTGTGCCTCTCTTCCAGTGTTAGAGAAGACCCGAGGCACAGTGAAAGGAGTCAGATAGTGTTTCTTCTGCTGCATGTTTTTATTCCTCACAAAGTGAAAACAGTCACGTCTTGGAGGTTTGAGAATAATTCTCTGAATTTAGTGACAAAAGCTTCTGTTAAAGCCTTCATTCTTACTTTCACATTTTGAATTTTAACTTCTGCCTGAGTGCCTTCTGGACTCTCATCTTCAGCACTGCTGCCAGTGCCCCAGGCAGATGCAGAAGGAGCCTGCAGAGGTTGTGCTGTAGTTTTCTCCCAGGAGTTGGTTGATTTTCCAAAGTAGTCACACGTTCACTTTCCAATTCAGTCT
>NW_011257280.1:0-345 GCF_000146605.3 Meleagris gallopavo
ACCACTGCGTATCTTTCTAGCAGACAGAAAGAAAGTGTTTTTGAAAAGGGAATAGGTGGGAGGAGGAGAAACACCGTAGGCTTTTAATAAGTAGTTTAGTTTTATTCTTGTGCTGTGTTTGTTTCATGTTTCCTAGCATAGATTGAAGGGATTACAGGTTGTGTAGATTTTTTGTTCAGGTCCCACTCATGTGACCAAGTTCTGTATTTTTCACAAGAGACAGTTTTCTTCCTTTCTTCTGCTAGAAAGATACGCAGTGGTTGGTTCTCACAGGCTTTGCTCTGCAAATGGATGCAGCACAAGAATAAAACTAAACTACTTATTAAAAGCCTACGGTGTTTCTCC
>NW_011257282.1:0-488 GCF_000146605.3 Meleagris gallopavo
TGGAGAAATTCCTAGAACAAGCTCAGGTTCTCAAGGATCTCTCCACAGGGACTTCTGCCACTCCTGGAAAGAGCTGCCTTCGCTCCTTCTTGGACGGCAAGCCTTCTCCTGGCTTGATCAGGGAAATCAAGGAACCCTAAAGAAAGTATCGGGAGGTGAAAAATAGTGAGCAATAAGCATTTTCCCGGCCTTCTTCTCTTGCTCGATTGGTTTCTTGAGGGGGCGGGGGAAATGCCTCGACATCAGCTGCGTACAGGAACTATCCCAACGCTCAAGCAACCTTCAGTGGATCGTGGAAGTGATTGACAGCTGGGAACACGCGACCGACTCCCACAGCCAACAGTGCTCCCTCAGCAGAGGGCTGGCGCAGCCACGAGACAGGCACGGCCACGGAGCTGCACGGCGCCTTGGTGGCTGCCAGGCTCACGTGTGTCACCTGAGCACACTGTGCTGTGCTCGCTGATGTCACAGAAGAGTCAAGCTCACAG
>NW_011257283.1:0-493 GCF_000146605.3 Meleagris gallopavo
AACCATACCCCGGGGTGCGTCAGGCCCAGCACTGCCAGGTGAGGGAAGCGGCTGTCCCGCTCTGCTCTGCGCTGTGCGGCCTCACCTCCAGCGCTGGGTGCAGGTTTGGGTGCCACTACATAAGCTGCTATTCGAGAGTGTCCAAAGGAGGGCTACAGAGGTGGAGAAGGATCTGAGGGCACAGTGTTTGAGGAGCAGCTGAGGTTCCTGGGTGTGCTCAGCCCAGAGCAGGGCAGGTTGAGGGCAGCACTCATGGCGGCTGCAGCTCCTCACAGGGAGCGGAGGGCAGCGCTGAGCTGTGCTGCCTGGTGACAGCGACAGGGCCCGAGGGAACGGCATGGAGCTGTGCCAGGGGGAGGGGCAGGCTGGGGGTTGGGAAAGGGTCTGGCACAAGAAAGAGGTGTGTATGGTAGGGCTTCCCAGAGCAGTGGGCACGGCCCCGAGCTGCTGCAGATGGAGGACTGTCTGCATTTGGGTGGTCCTCTGTGGAGCG
>NW_011257284.1:0-628 GCF_000146605.3 Meleagris gallopavo
TTTTGTCAGAAGATCCCCGTGGGACCTTGATTGGACACAGATGAAGGCCACAGACTTCAGCAGAAAAATCTCATTCATTGCCAGCTAACCCAACCTACGCTGCTCCACGCCCAGGCAGAACGTACGAATGCTGCAGCCAGTGCTCATCCTGCAGAATAAAACTGCTTTCAGAACCAGCACAGACGTGTGGAAATGTCCTTCATCTGCTGCCAGCTATTAGCCAGGAGCAGACCTGAGGTTCCTGTTTCAGAAATCAGAGGGGAATATTTTTGACGAAACAAATGGGGAATTAAAGACAAAACTAGAGTTCATCTGGCGGGCAAGCGAGGAAGACCACTGGACGAAGTAAAAGGCTGTCGGTTGGACTGTCATGTTGCTAAAAGGACACTAGCCAGTAAAAGAGGCCATGGAATAAAGGGTTGGGAACTTCATAAATCACTATCTGTGGTATATGCTAATTGCCTCACAGGTAATTGATGAATATGTACTATCAGTTGAAATACAACGGACTCAGAATCGTGTCATCTTTGAAGCACTTATGGTGGAAATATCCCCAGTTCTTCCTGGTGCCGCTAATAAAGAATACCTGTTTCTACGCATCCATTTCTTGATCCAAAGCTAACGTACT
>NW_011257285.1:0-454 GCF_000146605.3 Meleagris gallopavo
CAATACAAGGAAGGAGAAGAAAGCAAAGCAAAACGAGGTCGAGAAATACAACAGGAAAGCCAATGAATTCAATGCACTAGCATGGCAGAGCAAAGAAGCCTAGCAAAGTAAACTGATACAAACGCTCAGCAGGGCTTCGCAATGGAAAGAAAGAAGGAAAATTTAACAGCAGTGCAAGGCCACGATGGCCAACAAAAACCTAAGAGCAAACCAAAGCCAAGCAACACCACAAAAAGTAAAAGAAGGACCAAGTGCTGAAATGCCAAGGAAACCAAAGCAAAAGCACTTGAAATCCTCACAAACAGAGGGGAATACGCTTAGGAAAGGAAAAAGCAACTTCCAAGAACAGAAACAGAAGGGGAAAAAAATCAACACCACTGAAAAATAGCCCAATGCATTGCAATGCAGAAGGAGCAGGAAACAAGGCAGAAACCACAGAAAAACAACACGGAAA
>NW_011257286.1:0-536 GCF_000146605.3 Meleagris gallopavo
ATACAAGGAAGGAGAAGAAAGCAAAGCAAAACGAGGTCGAGAAATACAACAGGAAAGCCAATGAATTCAATGCACTAGCATGGCAGAGCAAAGAAGCCTAGCAAAGTAAACAGATACAAACGCTCAGCAGGGCTTCGCAATGGAAAGAAAGAAGGAAAATTTAACAGCAGTGCAAGGCCACGATGCCAACAAAAACCTAAGAGCAAACCAAAGCCAAGCAACACCACAAAAAGTAAAAGAAGGACCAAGTGCTGAAATGCCAAGGAAACCAAAGCAAAAGCACTTGAAATCCTCACAAACAGAGGGGAATACGCTTAGGAAAGGAAAAAGCACTTCCAAGAACAGAAACAGAAGGGGAAAAAAATCCAACACCACTGAAAAATAGCCCAATGCATTGCAATGCAGAAGGAGCAGGAAACTAAGGCAGAAACCACAGAAAAACAACACGGAAAACCAACCGAGGAAACCAAACATCAACCCATGCAGCAGCAGCAGAAGCCTCTGCAGCAACATGAAAAAGCAAAGAATACACGGTC
>NW_011257287.1:0-400 GCF_000146605.3 Meleagris gallopavo
ACCACAAAAAAGTAAAAGAAGGACCAAGTGCTGAAATGCCAAGGAAACCAAAGCAAAAGCACTTGAAATCCTCACAAACAGAGGGGAATACGCTTAGGAAAGGAAAAAGCACTTCCAAGAACAGAAACAGAAGGGGAAAAAAAATCAACACCACTGAAAAATAGCCCAATGCATTGCAATGCAGAAGGAGCAGGAAACCAAGGCAGAAACCACAGAAAAACAACACGGAAAACCAACCGAGGAAACCAACATCAACCCATGCAGCAGCAGCAGAAGCCTCTGCAGCAACATGAAAAAGCAAAGAATACACGGTCATGGCGAAGCACCGATGACCACCGAGTCTGCAGGAGGCCAACATCTTGGCATCCGTGCCCGGGAGGAGGAAAGGGTAGCTACTGGG
>NW_011257288.1:0-521 GCF_000146605.3 Meleagris gallopavo
CACTGCGCCCCGGACAATTCCAACATTTGACTGTATGACTGAAACACACAGTTCTACAAAGCACGCTCCTACTTTAACGCTCTTTAATCCAAGTAACTGAGGCATTTTCTGCACAATCCATCCGATAGACTATCAACACCCTTGCTAAGTCATTTCTACACCTCCAAGTTGGGAAGATGTATTGTCCTAAAAGGAGGAGGACGACTAATAACACAAGAGTCAGTTTGAACGCAGACACACAAACACAAGGACTGAGCCTCATCACACGTTTCAGTTTGACTGAGATCTGCTACTAAAGAGTCACCTAATACAACAACTTGAGTAAGCTAAAGGACACTAACACAGTACGTGGGCTCCTTGCAGAGCACCAACCCATTTCCGTTGGATGCTCAACACTTCTGGTATCTCAGGAGTTTCAAGAAGGAAGTGACGGAAGGTCCTCTCACACAACTCTGTTGGGCAGAAGGAAATTACACCCTTAGATGCATTTACATTATTACTTGAAAGAGGACCATTGCAAA
>NW_011257289.1:0-481 GCF_000146605.3 Meleagris gallopavo
AGCACGCTCCTACTTTAACGCTCTTTAATCCAAGTAACTGAGGCATTTTCTGCACAATCCATCCGATAGACTATCAACACCCTTGCTAAGTCATTTCTACACCTCCAAGTTGGGAAGATGTATTGTCCTAAAAGGAGGAGGACGACTAATAACACAAGAGTCAGTTTGAACGCAGACACACAAACACAAGGACTGAGCCTCATCACACGTTTCAGTTTGACTGAGATCTGCTACTAAAGAGTCACCTAATACAACAACTTGAGTAAGCTAAAGGACACTAACACAGTACGTGGGCTCCTTGCAGAGCACCAACCCATTTCCGTTTGGATGCTCAACACTTCTGGGATCTCAGGAGTTTCAAGAAGAAAGTGACGGAAGGTCCTCTCACACAACTCTGTTGGGCAGAAGGAAATTACACCCCTTAGATGCATTTACATTATTTACTTGAAAGAGGACCAATTGCAAACTGAAAGTAACAAAC
>NW_011257290.1:0-459 GCF_000146605.3 Meleagris gallopavo
TCTGTGGATGGCATCCGTCCCTCCTGCTGTGTCACTGCACCCCACAGCTTGGTGTCCTTAGGGTGCACTCAACCCCACTGTTGATGTCCCTGATGAAGGCGAAACCCAGATGCTTGTACAAACTGGGCGTAGAAGCCCTTGGGAGCAGCCCTGCGGAGGACTCGGGGATCCTGGTGGACAAAGAGCTGGACATAAGCCAGTAGTGTGCACTTGCAGCCCAGAAGGCCAACTGTATCCTGGGCTGCATTCAAAGAGGAGCGACCAGCAGGGAGAGGGAGGTGATTGTCCCCCTCGACTCGGCTCTGGTGCGGCCCCATGTGCAGCACTGCGTCCAGGCCTGGGTCTCCAGCACAGGAATGATGTGGAGCTTTTGGAGCAGGTCCAGAGAAGGGCCACGAAGATGATCAGAGGGCTGGAGCACCTCTCTTAGAAAGTGTCATGGTTTTATATATTTTTTTT
>NW_011257291.1:0-330 GCF_000146605.3 Meleagris gallopavo
GAGATATAACTCCCGGCAAGGTCACCTGATGCTCTCTTCTTTGCCTGCGCTGCTTCGCTTGCGCTTCTCTGCCTGCGCTTCTCTGCCTGCGCTTCTCGCCTGCGCTTCTCTGCCTGCGCTTCTCATCTCAGCGTTGTGGTAAGGCCGATCCACCATCAATTTCACATTCTCTCTACCTTATAAAATTCTGTTGATACCGTATTTAGTAAATTACTTTGTTTTACCTCAGATTGTTGCCACTGTTTTCAATTATTTCGGGGTCCCTTATTTTCTTTTTTTTTTCCCGGGGGCGCGGATCCGCGGATCCTCCGCCCTTCTAGTCACGGAACC
>NW_011257292.1:0-464 GCF_000146605.3 Meleagris gallopavo
CCTATCCCAGTGCCAAAAGCAAACCAGGCAGATACCATCAAGGCACTCACCAAACTGATGTCTGCCTCCGGGACACCTCAACTCATCAAGAGCGACCAAGGAACTCATTTTACTGGTGCCATGATACAGCACTGGGCAGAAGAAAATAACATCGAATGGCGATTCCACCTGCCATATAATCCAATGGGAGCAGGTCTCATCGAACGTCATAACGGTATTCTTAAGGCTGCCCTGAAGACAGACTTCCCAGTCCCTGCAGGGGTGGACAAAGAGACTGTATGAAACCTTGCGGGACCTGAATGAAAGACCCCGAGACGGCAGACCCAGTGCCCTGAGAATGTTGCAGACAACGTGGGCCACCCCACTTAGATCCAAATGATGGGCACTGATCATCAGGTAAGACCCCAGATTGGTAATGAAATAATCTTCTGCTCCCTGCCCCTGAGACTTAGATCCTGGCACCC
>NW_011257293.1:0-316 GCF_000146605.3 Meleagris gallopavo
ACCTATTGCTCCATAGAGCAAAGTGGTGAACTTAATTAAGGCCCAGTATGTTTTTAGCATTAAGAAAGAAGAGACAGTGGCATGTAGCCCCTTAAAAGGCAGTTTCAGTAGAGAAAGCATTTTTTTTTTTCTTTACTAGAAACAAGATAGCAAGGCTCAAAGTTTACAAATATCCTAGAGTACTGGCAGTCCGCCTGGACTTTTCAAGGTCACGCTTTCAGACGGTACTGGTGAAACAGATAAACTTTCCCAATGAAGCTGTCTGAGAGCGGAGAGAGAGATTTGTTACAAAAAGCTAAAAAGCAACTGTTGCCCG
>NW_011257294.1:0-466 GCF_000146605.3 Meleagris gallopavo
ATGTGGAGTCCTCAGTGCAGGGAGACATGGAGCTGTGCGAGTGCATCCAGAGTACAGCCACAAAACGCGAACCCAAGGATGGAACCCCTCTCCTGTAAGCAAGGAGAGCTGGGCTGTTCAGCCTCCTGGAGAAGTGAAGGCTCCAAGGGAACCTGGTAACAGCCTTTCAATACCTAAAGGAAAGAACAAGGGAAAATGGAGGTGAAATCTAAGGAAAATGTCTTGTACAGTGAGGGTGCTGAGGCAGTGGCACAGGTTGCCAGAGACATGGTGGATGTGCTGGCCCTTTCAAGGTGAGCCTGGCTCAGACTCTGAGCAACTTGATCTAGCTGTGGATGGTCAGCATGGGGGAGTCGGATCACATCGCAAACCTACCTGCATACAAGCAGCGCACCAACATGGGGTGCATGATGTTCATTACCTGCTGGACACATCTCACACCACTGACTGGAGGAGCCCAGGCAAT
>NW_011257295.1:0-534 GCF_000146605.3 Meleagris gallopavo
GAGAGAGGTGGAGGGATGCTGCTTCTCTTAAGTGCCTGTATACTAATGCGCGTAGCATGGGGAATAAACAGGAAGAGCTGGAGTTCTGCGTGCGGTCGCAAGGTCATGATCTCATCGCGATCACGGAGACGTGGTGGGACAGCTCGCATGACTGGAATGTTGTCATGGAGGGCTATGTGCTTTTAGGAAGATCGGCTGGCTAGGCGGGGTGGTGGAGTTGCTCTTTATGTGAGAGAGCAGCTAGAATGTATTGAACTTCACTTGGGGAGAGTGATGTAGCAGTGGAGAGCTTATGGGTGAGAATCAAGGGGCAGGCTGGTAAGGGTGACACTGTTGTGGGGGTGTACTACAGGCCCCTGATCAGGATGAGGAGGCTGATGAGGCCTTCCGAAAGCAACTGGATGTAGCGTCACGTTCCCAGGCACTGGTGCTTATGGGGGACTTCAATTATCCAGATATTTGCTGGATGACCAACATAGCCAGGCACGCACGGTCCAGACGGTTCTTGCAGTGTGTTGAAGACAACTTTCTGAT
>NW_011257296.1:0-494 GCF_000146605.3 Meleagris gallopavo
GCAGTAATAATCAGAGGGACAAAACAGACCAGGCAGTCCGAGCCGCCATGCCTCACGGCCTCCCACCCTTCCCCAGCAGATCTTGCTGTGGTGGTTTGCCGCCCTTTTCCCTTTCTGGGAAGGCTCCCTTGGTGCGAGCCTCCTCTATGAAGGTGATGCGCACGGGATCTTTGCAGAACTGGCCCAGCTGAGGATTCCAGTGTGCTCTGGATGCTTCCCAGCGTGCTGCAGCACTCACAGGACCTCCCCGTGTACTCTGGGGAACGCTGCATTACCTCACAGGGACGTAGGTTCCCGCTCAAAATGTGCTCTCTCCCCTGGGGCATGGCTGTCTCTGGACACTTCACAGCCACCGAGGCCTCTTTTATCCCGGCCCAGCGCCCTTCCTCCTCCCCGGGAACATGCCCCCAATCCCCCGTACAGCAGCACTCTCCTGCACCAATGCCTTTAGTGCTGCCACTGTCCCAAACCCACTGCTACCATACTGACACAGG
>NW_011257297.1:0-302 GCF_000146605.3 Meleagris gallopavo
CCAGCGTGCTGCAGCACTCACAGGACCTCCCCGTGTACTCTGGGGAACGCTGCATGACCTCACAGGGACGTAGGTTCCCGCTCAAAATGTGCTCTCTCCCCTGGGGCATGGCTGTCTCTGGACACTTCACAGCCACCGAGGCCTCTTTTATCCCGGCCCAGCGCCCTTCCTCCTCCCCGGGAACATCGCCCCCAATCCCCCGTACAGCAGCACTCTCCTGCACCAATGCCTTTAGAGCTGCCACTCGTACCCCAAACCCACTGCTACCATACTGACACAGGCTGTAGGAATGATGTATTTTA
>NW_011257298.1:0-407 GCF_000146605.3 Meleagris gallopavo
TGAGAAGGCAGAGATACTGAATGCCTTCTTTACTTCTGTCTTCAGTGAAAAGGCTCCCCTGCAGGAATCCCACACCCTGGAGGTTAGGGAGAGGGTCTGGGGAATGGGGAGACTTCCCTTTAGTCAGGAAAGAGGATGTGCGTGAGCGCCTAGGCAGTACTAAGGTCCACAAGTCCAATGGGACCTGAGTGGGGTGCATCCACGTGTGCTGGAGGGAGCTGGCGGAGGTCATTGCCGAACCGCTCTCCATCTATTTTGAGAGGTCTTGGACAACAGGGAGGTCCCTGAAGACTGGAGGATAGCCAGTGTCACTCCGGTCTTCAAAAAGGGCAAGAAGGAAGACCCGGGTAATTATAGGCCTGTCAACCTCACCTCCATCCCTGGAAAAGTGATGGAACAGCTTGTGC
>NW_011257299.1:0-586 GCF_000146605.3 Meleagris gallopavo
CTGCACGGAGAGATGTGTTGGTCTCTGTGGAAACAGCAAGGAAGTGGAATCTCGCATTTCCCGGCATGCCCGGAACCTCACTTTGCTGACTGGTCATTGTCTGCCCAGCAGGTAAGGGCGATGCACACCCGCCAGCGTTTACCCATTCCAGAGCCCGGCACATAGGGTTCCCCAGAGCTCTGAATTGCGCTTCATGGTGCCCCAGAAGGCTGCCTATCCTCTTTGTTCTGTGTCTTGCTTGTCTCTGGTCTTGCACTGTTTTCACTATTACATTCTCTTGTCCTCCTACTGTTTGTGTTCCTTGCCCCATTCTCTTGGCCTAATGACCCCTTGGCTTTGTGTTGCCACATTCATGTCGGCATTCAGTTTTGGCGTTCCCTGCCGTATTGTCTGGGCCGTCATCCTTGGCATTTCCTTCCATGTTCTCTTGGCCCTTGCCTTTGCCTGGGCATTCCCTTGCCCTCCTGTTTTTGTGGAACCCGCACCTGGGGCGCGGTGCAGCCCTGCGAGCACAGCTGGGGGCAGTTTGGCTGTGGAGTGGAGCAGAGCCAGGCTCCACCCCTCCCTGATCCCATTTAAGGGCTGG
>NW_011257300.1:0-492 GCF_000146605.3 Meleagris gallopavo
TCCCACCCACCAGTACTCCCAGGCCTTATGGAGCAGGACTACGCTCAGTCCTTTCATCCCCTTGCATGTTTTGGTGGTGGGTGTTCCCTCATCCCAGCTACTGACCCTGCACTTGGATTTGTGGCCACTGCTCAGCCTGTTGAGGTCTCTGTGGATGGCATCCCGTCCCTCTGCTGTGTCACTGCACCCCACAGCTTGGTGTCCTTAGGGTGCACTCAACCCCACTGTTGATGTTCCTGATGAAGGGAAAGCCAGATGCTTGTACAAACTGGGCGTAGAAGCCCTTGGGAGCAGCCCTGCGGAGGACTCGGGGATCCTGGTGGACAAAGAGCTGGACATAAGCCAGTAGTGTGCACTTGCAGCCCAGAAGGCCAACTGTATCCTGGGCTGCATTCAAAGAGGAGCGACCAGCAGGGAGAGGGAGGTGATTGTCCCCTCGACTCGGCTCTGGTGCGGCCCCATGTGCAGCACTGCGTCCAGGCCTGGGGCTCC
>NW_011257301.1:0-400 GCF_000146605.3 Meleagris gallopavo
CCCCAAACTAGGACACTTTCCTACCCAAAACAGCCACTTCCTTCCCCCCAAAGTACACCGTTGGCTTCCAAAAAGAACACATTCTCCCCCAAGAAATACCACCCTTCTCCAATACAATGACATTACCTCCCAGTAATGCTACCTTGGGCCCAAACATTGGACAGCTTCTCCCACAAGTACTACTTTTCCATCCAAAACAGGACATCTTCTCCCCAGAGAATGCTATTTTCTCCCGGAAACAAAGCAGCTTTCTCACAAATGGGTGGCATTTTCCAACCAACTATGCTACTCTCTCCCAGAAAGAGCACTTTTCTGACAAGTACCTTCCCTTTTCTCTCAAAAATACTGCTAGGCACTCCTCAACAGGACATTTTCTCCCATCTACACCCCGTTTTCTCCC
>NW_011257302.1:0-565 GCF_000146605.3 Meleagris gallopavo
CCATTGGCCCTCACAAACACCGATTGCCTCACAAAGATGTGGCACATCCCACCAGAAAGACCATTGCTAGCCCCCAAAAGATGGCATTTACTCCCAGAAACACCAGCTTTCTCACACATTCCTCACCTTTTCCCCGCCACATAAGACCTTTTCTCCCAGAAATGACAGTTCTCTTAGGAATACCTCCCCAATTCCCCCTAATCTACTACACCACACCCCGCAGTATGTCAGTTTCTCCCCAAACTAGGACACTTTCTCCCAAAACAGCCACTTCTTCCCCCCAAAGTACACCGTTGGCTTCCAAAAAGAACGCATTCTCTCCCAGAAATACCTCCCTTCTCCAATACAATGACATTACCTCCCAGTAATGCTACCTTGGGCCCAAACATTGGACAGCTTCTCCCACAAGTACTACTTTTCCATCCAAAACAGGACATCTTCTCCCCAGAGAATGCTATTTTCTCCCGGAAACAAAGCAGCTTTCTCACAAATGGGTGGCATTTTCCAACCAACTATGCTACTCTCTCCCAGAAAGAGCACTTTTCTGACAAGTACCTTCCCTTTT
>NW_011257304.1:0-471 GCF_000146605.3 Meleagris gallopavo
GCGGCGCCGCCGCCACGAACCACCCACGAGCTCCGGGTCCCGCCTTCCGACGTCGCTCGCTAGCGCCGGGACCTCGCCGGGGACGCCCCCGGCCCTTCTGCCTCCGAGTGCCGGCACGCCGGCACGCCGGCCCGTGCCCTCGCTCATTCTCTCTCGCCTTCGTCTCGGAAGGAGAACAGAAAAAAAAAAGGAGGAAGGGGCGCGCTCCCTCTCTCTCGCCTGCATCCGCTACGCCCCAGCGGCGCGGTAGCCGGCTTCCTCCCGCTCGGCTCATCTCTCTCGCCTTCTAGGGTTCGCCCTGGCGGCGCGGGAGCCGGCTTCCCTTACGCGCGTTCTCGCTCGCCTTGCCCGGCTTTTTTTCGCTGCTCGCCCGAGAGACCGCCTTAGGATACCACCGAGCGGCGGGACGGGGCGCGAAGGACAAACCGAGGCGACCGGATCCAGGGAAAGAACCGCCGCCCGAGAAAGCCG
>NW_011257305.1:0-577 GCF_000146605.3 Meleagris gallopavo
GCCTGTTGTACAATCAAGTGTTCCTCATCCTTGCCAAAGATTTTGTCAACTCTGGGCTTTCAAACGCTTCTTCGTACGTCGCCTCCCTCGTGCCTAATTGACCAGTATGGGTGTGAAGGTCCTCCACGGAGGATCATAAACCCGTTTGCAATGGGATAGCGACCTTGTCAGGCCAAGTAACGCGGTGTGCTGCCATTAACCAGTCTCTTTGTGAACGGTTTTCGTCCTGGTATTGTATTTTTTATGGTATTGTAGGTTGGATTTCAAAGGGGTTTGTCTCAGGTGGAGCTTTGAGATCCCACCTTGAAGCTTTGTTTTCTGAATCATCCAGGTGCATTGATTTAGGAGCCTGGGTATTTTCTAATGCAACTTTTTTCTAGTGCGACTGCTGCAACGGTTTCTGGAGACCCAGGTGGGACCCTATAGGTGATGGCCGTCAGACCCCCTGCCTCAAAGCGTCCGGCTGCCAGCAGTGGGTGAGTTCAGTGGGACTTTGGGGATGGGAGGTGCTAACCAGCGAGTCTTCAGTTTCCACTCCTCAATTCAGGCTTGGATGCATGCTAAAAATGGGAAATAT
>NW_011257306.1:0-525 GCF_000146605.3 Meleagris gallopavo
AAATCATCATTCCTACAGCCTGTGTCAGTATGGTTGCAGTGGGTTTGGGACAGTGGCAGCACTAAAGGCATTGGTGCAGGAGAGTGCTGCTGTACGGGGATTGGGGGCATGTTCCCGGGGAGGAGGAAGGGCGCTGGGCCGGGATAAAAGAGGCCTCGGTGGCTGTGAAGTGTCCAGAGACAGCCATGCCCCAGGGGAGAGAGCACATTTTGAGCGGGAACCTACGTCCCTGTGAGGTAATGCAGCGTTCCCCAGAGTACACGGGGAGGTCCTGTGAGTGCTGCAGCACGCTGGGAAGCATCCAGAGCACACTGGAATCCTCAGCTGGGCCAGTTCTGCAAAGATCCCGTGCGCATCACCTTCATAGAGGAGGCTCGCACCAAGGGAGCCTTTCCAGAAAGGGAAAAGGGCGGCAAACCACCACAGCAAGATCTGCTGGGGAAGGTGGGAGGCCGTGAGGCACGGCGGCTCGGACTGCCTGGTCTGTTTTGTCCCTCTGATTATTACTGCTGACTGGTAGTTCGA
>NW_011257307.1:0-467 GCF_000146605.3 Meleagris gallopavo
GAACAGGTTTTGGAGCCATTTCAACATTTTTACCTTTGATTTTTTTTCTTTTTCAGCTCCGGGAATGAGAAGAAGCTCTAAAGGAGCTAGAAGCCTCTCTGGATAAACTACAAGAGGTGCAGTAACTTAAGGTGCTCGTTGCCTTAAGTGCCATTTAGCTTGGTGTTTGTTAACTGAAGCCATGACGTGTTTGCCAGCTTTAGTGCTTTTTCTTTAAAGTGCTTGAAATACGGAATTGGAAGTTGATCAGATCGCTTCAATACTGAAGCTGACAGGAGCTGTCAGTGCTTCTGGAGCCCTGCTCTGTGCAGCTGTCTGCGATGGTGCACCGAGCAGCACTGAACGTCCGCAGCTCTGTTTCCAGACACACAGACATAACCTTGCCTTCTGCCTTGCTTCCTGTGGCTTTCTGTTATTCCTAGAACCCTGCTAGTTTCTTTGTTGTTTCTTCATCTGTTGCTTTGCTT
>NW_011257308.1:0-482 GCF_000146605.3 Meleagris gallopavo
GTGGACACAGACAACATTAAGCAGCTGTCTGTTTTGCCTGGCCTATCAGAAGATCCGTCTGTTGCGGGGTTGCTGCAAGTAAAAGAGCAACAGGTACCGATTGCCACAAAAACGGTGCACAGACGGCAGTACCGCACCAATAGGGATTCCTTGCTCCCCATTCATAAGTTGATTCGTCAACTAGAGGATCAGGGAGTGATCAGCAAAACTCACTCACCCTTTAACAGCCCCATATGGCCAGTACATAAAGCCAGTGGAGAATGGAGACTGACGGTGGACTACCGTGGCCTGAATGAAGTCACACCCCCGCTGAGTGCTGCTGTGCCGGACATGTTAGAGCTCCAATATGAACTAGAGTCAAAGGCAGCCAAATGGTATGCCACCATTGACATTGCTAATGCCTTCTTTCCATTCCTTTGGCTAAAGATGTAGGCCACAGTTTGCTTTCACATGGAGGGCGTTCAGTATACTTGGAACCGTTT
>NW_011257309.1:0-452 GCF_000146605.3 Meleagris gallopavo
GGTTATTTTTGACATCATCTTCCAGTGGCGAGGATAGCCAAGACTTAGAAAAACACAGCACCACCCCCAGATCTGCGATGGCCGTGCTGCTGCTTGCTCTTATCTGTGCTTTTCCTTTACAGGACGCAGTTCTTTATTATGGCCCAAGGCCCCGTGGGCTTCTTCTCCTCCCACAAAGCTGCTCAGCCAGGAGGAGGCACAGGCACGGACACGAGGCCACAGCAGCTCCCGTTGTGTCAGACAGCGGAGACGTTGGAGTGGAAGAAGGCCCCGCAGCTTTACAGGGGAAATTTACAGTCAGTGACTTTCCATCCAAAAGGTGAAGAGGAGTTTCTTTTGCAGCACCTATCATAATTGTTTGGGTGTGGGTTTTTCCATTATTAGAAACACAGAACTTGCTGAAACTAAGTTACCCTAATTGTGCCTGAGGTGTTGCAGCGAATTCCCACTCG
>NW_011257310.1:0-492 GCF_000146605.3 Meleagris gallopavo
AAGGCTGTTACCAGGTTCCCTTGGAGCCTTCACTTCTCCAGGAGGCTGAACAGCCCAGCTCTCCTTGCTTACAGGAGAGGGGTTCCATCCTTGGGTTCGTGTTTGTGGCTGTACTCTGGATGCACTCGCACAGCTCCATGTCTCCCTGCACTGAGGACTCCACATCTGGACGCAGCACTGCAGGTGAGGCCTGACCAGCGCAGAGCAGAGGGATGGGGATCTCCTCCCTTGGCCCGCTGACTGCGCATCTTTGGATGCAGCCCAGGATACGGTTGGCTTTCTGGGCTGGAGGGCCCATTGCTGGCTTGTGTCCAGCTCCCACCCACCAGTACTCCCAGGCCTTATGGAGCAGGACTACGCTCAGTCCTTTCATCCCCTAGCATGTTTTGGTGGTTGGGGTGTTTCCCTCATCCCAGCTACTGACCCTGCACTTGGATTTGTGGCCACTGCTCAGCCTGTTGAGGTCTCTGTGGATGGCATCCCGTCCCTCTG
>NW_011257311.1:0-510 GCF_000146605.3 Meleagris gallopavo
GGATTGCTTGGGCTCCTCCAATCACTGGTGTGAGATCTGTACAGCAGGTAATGAACATCATGCACCCCATGTTGGTGCGCTGCTTGTCTGCAGGTAGGTTTGCGATGTGATCCGATCCCCCATGCTGACCATCCTTAGCTAGATCAAGTTGCTCAGAGTCTGAGCCAGGCTCACCTTGAAAGGGCCAGCACATCCACCATGTCTCTGGCAACCTGTGCCGCTACCGCACCACCCTCACTGTACAAGACATTTTCCTTAGATTTCACCTCCATTTTCCCTTGTTCTTTCCTTGAGGTATTGAAAGGCTGTTACCAGGATCCCTTGGAGCCTTCACTTCTCCAGGAGGCTGAACAGCCCAGCTCTCCTTGCTTACAGGAGAGGGGTTCCATCCTTGGGTTCGTGTTTGTGGCTGTACTCTGGATGCACTCGCACAGCTCCATGTCTCCCTGCACTGAGGACTCCACATCTGGACGCAGCACTGCAGGTGAGGCCTGACCAGCGCAGAGCAGA
>NW_011257312.1:0-424 GCF_000146605.3 Meleagris gallopavo
GCCGCTGATCGAATCCGGACCAGGGCTGCTTGCTGCGCGGAGGGGCAGTGGCGGGGGTGGGAGGGAGGGCGATGGCGAATAGTCGGAAGAAAGTCTTCCTTGTCGAATTTGTTTAAGCCCTTCCATTATCTGGTGCCAAACAGATAAAAAGTTTAGCAGTCGTTCTATCTTTAGTAATAGAAGCCTCCCGGAGTTTTGCGCCAATTTCGTCCCAAAGTTCACCATAAAAAGAGAATGCAGTTTTCAGAAATTCAGGGACATTTTTGCTTAACCATTTGAGAAAAGTAACTAAATGCTGAGGTAGATACAGGCTGATTCTGAAACGTTAAAACTAACTGTAAGGCTTCAAGATGTTCTTGCTGCTCCTTTGTTAGTGAACTCCCCATAGTTCCCGACTGCTCACCCCCATCCGGCAGAGCGGTGC
>NW_011257313.1:0-457 GCF_000146605.3 Meleagris gallopavo
GCCTGCTGGTGTCTGTGAAATCAACACATGATCTGTTGTTGTAGGGACAAAAACCTGTACATCTGTGGAATGGTGCGGGGCAAGGCGGGAAACGGAAAGCCTCCGCAGGTAAGAAGCTCTTGTGAGCTGTGCTGTGGGTACCGCCTCTAAACAGGGCTGCACGCAGGGCTGTGTGTGATGGAGGAGAGAGGAAAGGACGCTGCAGTTCTGTGCTGAGTGCAGAAGTGGCGCAAGGCTGTAGCAGCAGAAAGGCCAATTGACAAAACTGCTCTTGGAGACCAGAAGTTTGTGGCTGGCAGTGCTCAAATCTTCCTCCATAGAGAGGCTCTTCATGTCTTTCTTGTGTCCTTTCTGTCAGAAGCTGATGCCAGTGGCCTTCCTCTGAAGCGCAGCCATGTGCAAAGCCAGGGGAGGAGCACGGAGTGTGGCACAGCACCAGAGAGGTACAGACACACAA
>NW_011257314.1:0-514 GCF_000146605.3 Meleagris gallopavo
GGAATGGTTTCAGATCGCATTCCTTAGCCAAGAGCCATAACCAACATCCCCCAGCAAGACAGGAATTTTTAAACCAGAAATGTAATTCCACAAATATCACTTTCACAACATAAACATTTAACAATCACCAGGACAATAACAAAAATCAATATAGTTTCCACAACCAAGAAAACCAGTTCAGACATTTACTCATTCTGCGTATTTCCACTTGTCACTTTTCCTGCCACTTTTCTTTCCTGACAATATACTGACCCATTTTATTCCAGACTGTAGATGTCCTACCCAATACAGCCACTGTGCCAGGGCCTTACCTGGTTAACTTTCAGAGAGATTGATGGTCTCTGTCCCATGCCAAAAAATTACGGTTTTGGTGCCTTCAGGGTTGATACATAGTTTTATGGCTGTGCACTCTGTGATGCCCACCAGGCTTATGTGTACGTCTCCAAGGCTTTATTCAGAGAAAATAATCCAGACTTAAGGAATATCTTTGTCCAGAGTGTCTTCTTGTTCCCAT
>NW_011257315.1:0-471 GCF_000146605.3 Meleagris gallopavo
TCGGAGGACAAGAGAATGTAATAGTGAAAACAGCGCAAGACCAGAGACAAGCAAGAGACAGAACAAAGAGGATAGGCAGCCTTCTGGGCACCATGAAGCGCAATTCAGAGCTCTGGGGGAACCCTATTGTGCCGGGCTCTGGAATGGGTAAACGCTGGCGGGTGTGCATCGCCCTTACCTGCTGGGCAGACAATGACCAGTCAGCAAAGTGAGGTTCCGGGGCATGCCGGGAAATGCAGATTCCACTTCCTTGCTGTTTCCACCGAGACCAACACATCTCTCCGTGCAGTTGTTACGGCACTTGGGGAGCACCGCAGCTCTGCTGCCACCTGTTGGACACAATACAGTCATGAAGGCACTGCCCTGCATCCGGGCTCTTGCACAAACCTGTGCTCCTTGCTCGGAGCACATGGCTGCACTCTGTGCACCATGTTGCTTACCACCTAGAGAAGGCTCAGGTACCCAACACCA
>NW_011257316.1:0-496 GCF_000146605.3 Meleagris gallopavo
TACTAATAATAAGTGAAATGGTGAGCAGTACATTCACAGAGATTAATAACGTGATCAGGTGAGCATTGAAAATCTGCATAAGAATTCAAAGGAGAGGCTGGAAACCTGCTTAAGAATCCCCAACCCTGTAAAATTAGCAGCTCCCTCTGGAATGGTATGCCACACAATATGCAGATGCCACATAGTTATTTCCATCCATGTTATCAATTGACTATATATACCTATTGCTCCATAGAGCAAAGTGGTGAACTTAATTAAGGCCCAGTATGTTTTTAGCATTAAGAAAGAAGAGACAGTGGCATGTAGCCCCTTAAAAGGCAGTTTCAGTAGAGAAAGTCTTTTTCTTTTACAGAAACAAGATAGCAAGGCTCAAAGTTTACAAATATCCTAGAGTATTGGCAGTCCGCCTGGACTTTCAAGGTCACGCTTTCAGACAGTACTGGTGAAACAGATAAACTTTCCCAATGAAGCTGTCTGAGAGCGGAGAGAGAGATTT
>NW_011257317.1:0-488 GCF_000146605.3 Meleagris gallopavo
CTTCCCAAGTGATCAGACCCTTTTTCACATTTCATGGACCTTCTTCTTTCCTTTGAGCTTGCGCATGAGCTCCTTGCTCATCCACAAAGGTCTCCTGCCACCTTTTCCCGATTTCTTGTTCACAGGGACGCACCGATCCTGAGCTTGGAAGAAGAGCTGTTTAAATGCTGACCAGCTCTCAGAGGCCCCCTTACCTTCTAACACCCGAGCCCACGGGATAGCTCCAAGTAGGTCCCGGAAGAGATCGAAGTTTGGCTCTCCTAAAGTCCAGGGTAGCAATCCTACTTATTGCTTTGCTTCTTCCGCTCAGGATCTTGAACTCCACCATCTCATGATCACTACAACCCAAACTGCCCCCTACCTTTACTTCCTTAACAAGTCCATCCCTGTTGGTGAAAATAAGGTCCAGTAACACCCCTCCCCGCGTCGGTTCCTCCACCACCTGCATCAGAAAGTTGTCTTCAACACACTGCAAGAACCGTCTGGAC
>NW_011257318.1:0-439 GCF_000146605.3 Meleagris gallopavo
GGTACCTGAGCCTTCTCTGGTGGTAAGCAACATGGTGCACAGAGTGCAGCCATGTGCTCCGAGCAAGGAGCGACAGGTTTGTGCAAGAGGCCCGGATGCAGGGCAGTGCCTTCATGACTGTATTGTGTCCAACAGGTGGCAGCAGAGCTGCGGTGCTCCCAAGTGCCGTAACAACTGCACGGAGAGATGTGTTGGTCTCGGTGGAAACAGCAAGGAAGTGGAATGTGCATTTCCCGGCATGCCCCGGAACCTCACTTTGCTGACTGGTCATTGTCTGCCCAGCAGGTAAGGGCGATGCACACCCGCCAGCGTTTACCCATTCCAGAGCCCGGCACAATAGGGTTCCCCCAGAGCTCTGAATTGCGCTTCATGGTGCCCAGAAGGCTGCCTATCCTCTTTCGTTCTGTGTCTTGCTTGTCTCTGGTCTTGCACTGTTTTC
>NW_011257319.1:0-482 GCF_000146605.3 Meleagris gallopavo
GGGTCGTCCGCGAAAGGTGGGCGCCCGGAGCCACGTACTTCCCGTTCCTGGTGATGGCGGGCTCCACAAAGTAGCAGGGACCCGGCCCGCAGCTCTCGGCCGCAGGCGGTTTGGTCCCGCGAAACGTGTACGCGGGGGCACGGGCTTTGGTGGGGCTGTGGCCCACGAAGCCTAGGAGGAAAAGCAGAAGAGAGCACACCCCTGTGCAGCTGCACCTTTCAAGCTCCTGTGGAACAGGCGCAGTTAGGCGCCCGGCCCCCCGACATTCCCTTCCCGCGTGACTTCTTCCTCCCAGACCAACGGAGGCGAGCCGTGCGGGGCCTCGCAGCGCACAAGAGTCAGACCCCGAGTGCAAACGCCTGCCAGTGCTTTGCAAAGTCACGGGAAAAAGAGAGCGGAGCTTTGGCCACACGCTGCCTGTAGCCAGTAGTTTCCAAAGGCCTTCCCGTACCACGCGCGCAGGCGCTCCGTAGCGAGAGCCC
>NW_011257320.1:0-452 GCF_000146605.3 Meleagris gallopavo
AAATGCTACATAGCCCCGATTTCATTCCTGACGAGCCAGACCAAGAGCATGATCCCGAGAGAGTCAGGTGTACACCAAACATGTGGCGTACATTCACAAAGACCGCAACCAGAAAAGGTACGCCAGCACATTTGCAGCAATGTATGGCAGAGGGGAAAGAAGACCCCTTATAAGTGAATTGGTTAATCAACTTCAAGACTTTGAGTTACATTTAAGCCCTCTGCGAGCTTGTGTCTCGGCCATTACAAAAGTAGCTGAAAAGCTGGACAGAATGGAGAACAAACAAGAAGATATAATAGACAAACTATCAACCGTGCCTGAAGCTGATAAATCCGTGGTGGTAACGGATACATCAAATGGGGACCAGAATTCCCAAAACAGCCTATTGGAGGGGCTGATCAACTTGATTTCCTCCCAGCCGGTGGCATCTAATGTCTCAGCTATCAAAAGAA
>NW_011257321.1:0-453 GCF_000146605.3 Meleagris gallopavo
AGGGCAACAGTGTCCATCAAAGCTTTCAGTAGGACACATCCTTGGGAGCAGATGTTACAACAGGGCAAACAAAAGTGTCTAAAATACGTATGATTTATTTACAGAGATTCACACAGGTTGAGTATTCTTCCTCGAAATTTGGACAAAATCTTATGCACTTCAGCAGTTCTTTCTAATATCCACATCAGGAACTGGGGAGGTTAAAACCTCCCAGGAAAAAACAAAAGTAGCCCCGGCAGGAGGGGCCCTGGAGCACTGAACAAGCGGTGCATTAGGAGCATTAGCACCAATAAGGATTACAAGATTGTAAAGAAATATGGTAGTATCTTTTAAAACAACTTCAAATCTTTCCTTTTTGGTATTTTTTTTTTCCCCCTAAACTAAATCTTTAGGTTTGTACAAGTCGGTACGGCAGAGAAGTGCATCTTTACCTGAGGAGAGTCAGAGGCAGGA
>NW_011257322.1:0-552 GCF_000146605.3 Meleagris gallopavo
GCTGTGCTGCTTGGCAGAGCTGACAACAGGATCTTCTCTTCAGCCAGCAGGAGAGGAAGCGAGCAGAGCTGTTGGAAATGTGCCTGCTGTCAGGGCGGGGAGTTTGGGCCTGCCCCAGCACCATGGATTTCCACGACACGACAAGGGAGGTGGCAAAGGTGTGGGAGCCAGTGGGAGAGCTGGTGGAGGAGGAGGAAGCTTGGATGCCTGGCAGTTTGAGGGGGCCTGAGGTAGCCTCACCCATCACAGACACGGGCAGCCAGACAGACGGCCACTGGACATGACGGACAGGGTCTTCATGACTGGGCTTCAGGGGCTGGCCGCGGTCACTGTGGAGAAGGGAAGAGCGTGGTCAGCAGTCGTGGAGACAGGGCACCTACCCTGGGCTGCAGCCCCGACAGCAGAGTTGCAGGGTTTCAGGCTGCACAAAAAACCCTTGTCTCATTTGTCTTCAGAGTGACTCAAAACGAACCCCAGCACTGTCACAGCCTGGGCAGAGCACGGCAAAGGAACCCTAACCCTGTCAGCTCCTCCTAGATCCTGAGATCACTC
>NW_011257323.1:0-492 GCF_000146605.3 Meleagris gallopavo
GAGGTGGCAAAGGTGTGGGAGCCAGTGGGAGAGCTGGTGGAGGAGGAGGAAGCTTGGATGCCTGGCAGTTTGAGGGGGCCTGAGGTAGCCTCACCCATCACAGACACGGGCAGCCAGACAGACGGCCACTGGACATGACGGACAGGGTCTTCATGACTGGGCTTCAGGGGCTGGCCGCGGTCACTGTGGAGAAGGGAAGAGCGTGGTCAGCAGTCGTGGAGACAGGGGCACCTACCCTGGGCTGCAGCCCCGACAGCAGAGTTGCAGGGTTTCAGGCTGCACAAAAAACCCTTTGTCTCATTTGTCTTCAGAGTGACTCAAAACGAACCCCAGCACTGTCACAGCCTGGGCAGAGTACGGCAAAGGAACCCTAAACCCTGTCAGCTCCCTTCCTACGATCCTGAGATCACTCAAAAAATCCTCTCAGAAGCGAAAAATCCTTACGCAGAAGGAAAAAGAACAGAAGGGAGGAAGAGAGCACAGAAGAGCAGA
>NW_011257324.1:0-475 GCF_000146605.3 Meleagris gallopavo
CTGCTGTGTGCAGCCCCACACGACGAGGTGCAGAGGCCACGAAGGAAAAGCAGAATGAAGGCAATGCGCAGAGGTAAAGGCTGTCCAGCTGGCCTTAGGTGCTGCTGAACGGGAGAGGCGGCCAACGCTCCGTCTTTACACTGACTGATGGATGGTGGAAGCGCCTGATGGGGGTGGTTACAGCAGTGGGAAGAAAACAGCTGGCAGCGGAGGGGTGAACCTATTTGGGCTGCTGAGCTGTGGAAAGACACTGCTGCCCGAACAAAGAATGTGGGTGTAAAGGTGTGCCATGGAGATGCTCATGTGCCCAGCAGTCGGGCCAGTGAAGGACAACAAAGCAACCACCAGGAAGATCGAGCTGCCAAAATTGAGGCTGCTTTTATTTTCCCTTGCTTTGCTTTGGTTTGTCTCTTTTGTGCTTCCTTTCACCTCTGCTTCACGTTGCTTCGCATTGCTTTCTAGTTTTCTTGCTTTG
>NW_011257325.1:0-485 GCF_000146605.3 Meleagris gallopavo
AGGTCCCTGCTGTGCCCCAGGGTCTCTGCTGCCTGCCAGGCTCAGCACTCAGCCCGCCCAGGGAGCTGCCCAGGGCTCTGCGGGGAGACGTGTCGGGGAAGGAGCCCCAGCAGGGCAGGGCAGGGCATGGGGCTTCTACTGCCTCAGCTGCTGCATCCTAGAGCACTTCATGGCACCTTTCCATGTCTCCATCTTTCACGAAAGGACCTTGCAGAGTCCGTGCTTTCGGTTTCTTCCTAAAGGAGTGTGAAAATTTCTTTGAACTGAGCACTGAGACACCAGAATCATTACAAGGAGATGTCACAGAATTGCAGAGGTTGGAAAAGACCTTCAAGATCATCGAGTCCAACTGCAACCTGACCGTGTCACTCTAACAGCCCACCACTAAATCACATCCCTGAGCAAAACTAGAAACTCTACCCAGGATACTGAGGTATTTGTTGTGGACTTAACGGTAACGATAGAAGTGCTTTGTATTTCGGAAA
>NW_011257326.1:0-354 GCF_000146605.3 Meleagris gallopavo
TTGGAGTAAGTGGATTGCGCTGATTACGCAGCGAGCGCGGATGGGGAATCTCAACCGTCCAGGAATCCTAGAGGTGATCATGGACTGGCCTGAAGGCAAAAGTTTGGAACATCACCAGGAGAAGAAGTAGCACGTGCAAAAGAGGCCCCACCATACAATGAACTACCAGAAAATGAAAGAAATATGCTCTGTTCACAGATGGATCATGTCGTATTGTGGGAAAGCATCGCAGATGGAAAGCCGCTGTGTGGAGCCCCACACGACAAGTTGCAGAGGCCACTGAAGGAAAAGGAGAATCGAGCCAATTTGCAGAGGTAAAGGCTGTCCAGCTGGCCTTGGATGTGCTGAACGGGA
>NW_011257327.1:0-443 GCF_000146605.3 Meleagris gallopavo
CAGGAGCACACCTGCTCTACTCACCTTGGATTCGGAGAAGGGAGCTCAGACAGGTGACAGCCAACTGGCGGATGCAGGCATGGGGTCGCACGTCAGAGGTGCCAGCAATCCCACCAAGGAGCCAAAGTGCTCGCAGGCATCTCCTCTCTGCAGGGGTGAGAGGCAGGAACAAAGCTGTAGACGGCCCCAGATCTCCCTAGCTTCTTCTGCCTGTGCCTTCCCCATGCCATGACACAGCATGCACAGCTGGGCAGAGCTTGCCTTCCAGCTCAGAGGCTCTGGGGAAGGAGCAGGGAGCATGTGGTGGGGCTCTTTACTCACTTGAAGCTCTTCACAAACAGCCAACAGCTGGGAGCAGGCCTGCAGGGCCCTCTTGCGCTCCCACACGTTCTCCGATATCAATGATCTCCGCAGGACCTGGGGTAGAGCATCTGTCTCAATGA
>NW_011257328.1:0-508 GCF_000146605.3 Meleagris gallopavo
AGCTCCGCGCTGCGGCAGGCCCAGGCTGTGCTGCTGGAGCCGGCACGCCGTCTCCGCTCTGACCCCTCGCTCTCTTTTTGGCAGGCAGCTGCACTGCGGTTGGGCTCCCTTCTTCCAAGCCCTTGCGTTTACATCCAGCCTGGGCCTCGGAGACGGAGCGGGGGCACGCGGCAGGGGAAGGTCTTCCCCCTGTGCTGGGACCTGCTCTTCTAGGAAGCCCTCCGGCCTGGAGAGGAGCTTCAGCTGCTACTTGTTGACAAGCTCTCTCAGAACGGACCTGCTGCACCACTTTCACGTAGAGATTGCCATTTGGCTCAGCACCAATCTCTGTTAAGGAAGGAGAAGCAACAAGATTTAACAAGAGCCCAGTGCTACTTTCAGTCTGCAAAATGGCCGCCATGCCAGGACGTCTCATCTGGAGTGTTCACGGTCATGGATCTTAGGATCTCGGGTGAACTGTGGGTTCACATTTCTACTCAGCGCAGGAATGCTAACCGTGATTATGACC
>NW_011257329.1:0-547 GCF_000146605.3 Meleagris gallopavo
GTGATTAATATTTAGAATACTAGTGAATGAGTATTAATGGGTACAGATAACATTCCATACCTAGTGCCGTAGCTGGCAGCTCTTTTCATTGCTTCAGGTCCTGTCTGCTTGGTATCTGTGGAGAATGAAAACGACAACAGAGTGCTGACTCACACAAAAGAGACAGTAACAAAAGTGTACTTCTTGTTCTTCCTAGCCTTCTATTCCACTACCATTCTGGAAACCTGCTTATCATCACTATAAAGACTAGTGAACAGCTGGATTCTCCCTTGTACTTCTGAAACTACTTGTCTTTTAGAGACATAAATTATTCTACTGTAATAACTCTCAAACTCATTTATGACCATCTTCTTGATAGGAAGACCATATCTTATGGGTTGCATTGCTCAATTGCAACTCAATTTATTGGCCATTTCTTTGGCTGCACTGAGTTCTTCCTTGTCCCAGTGATGGCTTACGACTGTTCCATTGCTATAGACAATTCACTTCACCAGTGTTAGGAATAAACATGGCTGTGGCTGGCTGCTGACAGCTTCCTGGATGGGAG
>NW_011257330.1:0-485 GCF_000146605.3 Meleagris gallopavo
GGGCTCACCTCGGGACACGAGGCAGCGGGTTGCCAGGCAGTGGACGGCCTGGGACAGCCATGGCAGCAGACTGAGCTCTGCGCCGTCCCCGCACTCTGCACACTCGTCGTCGTCGTCGTGCCGTGGGCAGGCATCCAGGGGCTCGCCGTCGGCAGCAGGATGCAGGCAGGCTGCAGGGCGTCTTGCCACGTGCTACCCCGTCACGTCACGTCCCATCACAGACACAATACCCTGACTGTATTTGGGACAGGGATCTCGTGCGCGCAGGCTGTTGTAGCCCATTGACGGCAGGGTGGCTGAGCCCCAGGCTGCCTGTAGTGGTCCAGTACAGAGGGATAGACCAGGCACACCATGATGGTGGCCCGTGATGATGTTGGGGTGGGGGGCGGTCGGTGTTTGAGTATGTTTTGGAAGGGCGAGGAGGCGTGTGTGTGTTTGTGTGCGTGTGCGTGTGTGCGTGTGTGCGTGTGTGTGTGTGTGTGCGG
>NW_011257331.1:0-521 GCF_000146605.3 Meleagris gallopavo
GTGGCAAGTATGCTTAAGTAATGGAGACCATATTATGAAGAGTCAGAATGAAGCAAATAGCTACTGAGCTCCATGAGTTTTCTTAAATGTAAGACCTGGGCCTGCAGATACACCTCACCCTATCGCCAGCTATGTAGCTTATAGGGCTGGGGGAATAGGACCCATGGAGTGAAGTGAACCCCTTGTAATTCCCATTAAATCTCTAAGTGAGCTCCTCACAGTCTTCACAAAAGTAACTTGCAAACAAGCATTACAGGAAGGAGGGACCCATGATGTGCCATTATCTGTTCCATTAGATTTAACAGTGCTTAAATCACTAATTAGAGGAGCCTCAACTATCCTTATCCAGTTTCTGAAGTTAAAGCAGATTGGAAGAAAAGACAAATTACCTCCAGAACTTGCTCCCCATATAACTCGCCTGTCTGGCCAGTCCAGAAAGCATATGGGAGTGGCAATTACAATCAATTATTGGCACCTAAATGCTAATACAACCCTCTAGCTGCTGCCAACTTCACAGCTAC
>NW_011257332.1:0-419 GCF_000146605.3 Meleagris gallopavo
TATAACTCGCCTGTCTGGCCAGTCCAGAAAGCATATGGGAGGTGGCAATTAACAATCAATTATTGGCACCTAAATGCTAATACAACCCTCCTAGCTGCTGCCAACTTCACAGCTACTTTGCAACCAGCCACACAGACACGGATGACAGTTTTAGATGTAAAGAATATGTTCTTCACAGTTCCTTTGCAGGAAGAAGATTAATAAAAGTTTGCTTTCACTTGGGAGGGAATACAATGTATCTTTAACAGACTCACACAGGGTATAAACATTCTCCCACAATTGCTCATGCTGGACTCACTGAACTTTTATAGACAATCTCACTTCCTCAGAATGATATATAGATGATATTCAAACAGAAGGGACTTCGAAGTGGCAGCAGTAGTATGGCAAACACTAGACAAAGCAGGAATTGAGATTCA
>NW_011257333.1:0-593 GCF_000146605.3 Meleagris gallopavo
CCTAAACCTCCCTGTCTCACTTCAAACCATTTCCCCTTGTCCTATCGCTATCCACCCTCCTAAACAGCCGTTGCCCCTCCTGCTTATGCGCTCCCTTCGAGTCTTGGAAGGCTGTCATCAGCTATCTCCAGAGCTTTTCTCTTCTCCCACAGAAACAATCCCAGTTCCCTCAACATTTCTTTCTAAGAGAGGTGCTCCAGCCCTCTGATCATCTTCGTGGCCCTTCTCTGGACCTGCTCCAAAAGCTCCACATCATTCCCGTGCTGGAGCCCCAGGCCTGGACGCAGTGCTGCACATGGGGCCGCACCAGAGCCGAGTCGAGGGGGACAATCACCTCCCTCTCCCTGCTGGTCGCTCCTCTTTGAATGCAGCCCAGGATACAGTTGGCCTTCTGGGCTGCAAGTGCACACTACTGGCTTATGTCCAGCTCTTTGTCCACCAGGATCCCCGAGTCCTCCGCAGGGCTGCTCCCAAGGGCTTCTACGCCCAGTTGGTACAAGCATCTGGGTTTCCCCTTCATCAGGGACATCAACAGTGGGGTTGAGTGCACCCTAAGGACACCAAGCTGTGGGGTGCAGTGACACAGCAGAGGG
>NW_011257334.1:0-500 GCF_000146605.3 Meleagris gallopavo
TAAAAACCAGTCCCAACGTCCCAGCTGGTTTTCAGGGTACCACATTCCTTTGAAATGCTCTTTGAAATGAAATTTCCTTCCTCTTGCTCTTAGAGAAACTGAACGCTCACTTTAGAAGGAAAACAGAGAACAGGCGTCTGCTGCCAAGCTCCCCTGGAAATGCCGGTTCTCTCTCCCACCCTCTCCAGGCATTCGGCTGGCCATCTCTAAGAGGGCACGCGTGTTCCGGGGCTGTCTGCTGCCTGAAGAGCATCCAGCCAAACGAACGTGGAACCCAAGGCCAAGCACCAGACCCGGGCTGAGTAAAGGCAGCAAAACCCGCCCCATGGTCTTCACGGAGCTCGAGGGCCAGCCTGGTGCCCAAAGGGAGCAAGCGAGCGCTGCAGCCAGCAAGCTGCCGATGGGCCAAATGCCTGAAGTTTAGGGCTAAGGAGTTCAGGCCAGCACAGGGAGGACCGCAGAAGATGGCAGACTCGGCACCTGACGCTGAGGCCAGCCTC
>NW_011257335.1:0-484 GCF_000146605.3 Meleagris gallopavo
CACACCCAAAAAGAGAAATAGGCAAAGAAGCAAAGACAACAAAAGCCAACGGCAGCAAACGACTGGAGAGCAAAGCAAAAGGAGCGGGAAAGAAAACGAAACCGAAGCGACCGAAGGAAAGCAAAGCAGACGAGCGAGGGAAACGAAAAGAACCAAAAGCGGCCGACGGAACGGCAAAGAAACAGGACTCAGCGCGACGGCAAAGCAAAGATGCCAAGAGGCTGCGCTGCAGCCCAAAGCTCACAGCCGTGCTGGGAGGAGGAAAGGGCAGCTCCTGGGCACGCCGCCACCTCCACCAGAGGCATTTCTCAGCCGGCGCCCGTGGAGGAGTCCGCGGCTGCTAATGAGGACAAAGCATCTCTCTGGAGGAAGGGAAGGCGCTCGGAGTCGTGCCGAGGAGGAGCTCAGGGCAGCTGCCGGGCACGGATGTCGCAGCCGTCTGAGGAAAAGCCTCGAGTCCGCGCCGAGGAAAGAGGCGAGGACG
>NW_011257336.1:0-493 GCF_000146605.3 Meleagris gallopavo
TATCTCAGCCTTCTCCTTGTCTGTTGTTACTAGCCTACCTATGTCACTCACTAGGGGGGCTACACCCTCCTGGACTTTCCTTTTCTGGTTGAGGTACCTGTAGAAACCTTTCTTGTTCTAGAACTAGTAAGATAGACTTACAAGATAGCGACATTTGTAATTGCATAATTACTTTTTAACCTTAGCATGCATCTTAGCATAATAAATGTTCAGACATATTTTATAAACCGCATTAGCTAATCATGCCAGACAGTAATATGAATTTTCAAAAGTATTATTAGTTGGAGCTTTAGCAAAGTATTACTATCTTACCCTGGTTGAATTAAAGCAGGAGACTTTGAACGTTTTGTTATTTCATCTCTTCAGCCTGCCCACTCTCCAGATCGGTTAGCCTGCATATCACACACAGTAGAACAGGCAAGTCATTCTAGTCCAATATAGTACTTTAAAGCAGGGCCAACTTGATATCTAGTGCATGTTACTCCAGACCAGC
>NW_011257337.1:0-480 GCF_000146605.3 Meleagris gallopavo
AGCACCTGTCCTGGAAATGGAGATCAAAAACTTGTGCGTCCTGAGGAGAGGCTGCCCATCAATGCTGAGCGCCGTGCCTCCAACTGGCCCTTCTGGATTCGCCTTTCTCCACACCCCAGATGGGTCCCGTCCAGGGTCAGCGAGTCTGTTGTTCCAGAGGGCCCAAAGCAGCAGTCCCCGCGTACCGAGCAAGAGGCCTTCAGCGTGTCTGACGTCCTGCGCCACCCCCTTACGCAAAGCCTGATCATCTGCTTGCTCATAGATTTGTGGGGAGACTGGTATCTGTTTCGGCTGCCAGGGGTTGCCTACCGGCTCTGGAGAGGAGTGTGAAGACATTAGGCACAGGTTAGCGATCGGCATTCATACTGCACAGAAGGGACTGTGGGTGGGGAGCAGGGGAACCGCAAAAGGTCTGGTGTGTGAGGGCTTCCCAGAAAAGCAGACCTTCAGAGGTCCATCAGCTCTCCCAGCAACTTGTCT
>NW_011257338.1:0-660 GCF_000146605.3 Meleagris gallopavo
ATGGAAAGCATGGCTGTATATTTCCAGCTATTCACAAGACTGTGGGGACAGTGCCGGCTCATGTCCAGCTTCCCAACCTTCCCCTTCTCTTGCTTCTCCTCCAACCAGCATGTTTGTGCGGCCTGCATTGTCTTCATTGTCTTCTGCCCAGTCATGAATACACTCATCTACACCCTGAGGAACAAAGAGGGAAGGAATCCATGTGGAAGCTGTGGCAGGGCCGCAGATTCTTCTGAGACGAGCTGTGTTTGCAGGACACATGGCGTTGCCTTCCTCCAGACTGCTGGCAGGCCAGGGCATGGAAACAGGACTGGAATCCAACATGCTGGGCAATACCTCAAACGCAGATGATGTTTAGAGCCAGTTCACTAGTTTACCTAACCTTGATTTCTTCAGAGCGGTAGATTTCATTGGTACTCCTGTCTGCATTACGTGCTTTAGGTCCACTTAGTCTGCAAGACAGATGAGATATTTTTAAGTATGTAGCTATTCACAACGCTTTTCCAATTATAGTTGTGGTTTCTGATGCCACTTAGATCATCCTTCTTTGCACGCCCAAAGAGGAGGCAGGAGGACCAGGCTCATAAGTATAGAGATGTGACGGGATTATTTATTGAGCCTTGTGAAGCGCTGAGTGAATTACAAGTTTTACAGGGACAG
>NW_011257339.1:0-654 GCF_000146605.3 Meleagris gallopavo
TCTGAAGGCATGCAGCATTCTGCTCCTTGAGCTGCAAAGCAGAAAGACGTTAACAACTGTGGTCTTTTGTCGGAGTCTTTTCCTTCCTTGTTGTCTTGCCTTTGCTTTTCCGTGCACGGATCTGTAATGTTCATCTATTTCTCGTAAAAATGGTTGCTCGTCACCTCGTATTCTCAGCACTGATTAAAAACCAACAACAACAGAACTCCAAAAAGGCTTGCATCAGGCTAACAGCGCAACTTCTAAGTGTACGTACACGGACACCAGGAGGCCAAAGGGCTTTAAAGGAACCCGGAATAACCCAGTCCTTGTTAGAAATGTCTATGGGCAGTTACGCAGCAACTCTGCTTGTGTCACACTGGAATTTCTGAACTGAACATCGAGGTTATTTCCCCATTTGGAAACAAGCAACTCTGCCCGTGTTGAAACCCAGCGCTACGGCAGAATTAAGGATTGCATGTTGAGGGAGTATCTCTGAGGGAGACTTTCCATCCTAAGGAAGAAGTAGGAAACAGGTCTTTCACCTAGTGAAAGTTTAAGGCCTAGAAAAATAAGTTCCCTCTGACGAGAAGCAAGAGCAGTTTCTTTTTAATGTTAGATGTCAAAGACCAGCGGAGCAGCAGAGTAGCATGGCCGTAGCTGACACACTCAGCA
>NW_011257340.1:0-600 GCF_000146605.3 Meleagris gallopavo
AACAACAGAACTCCAAAAGGCTTGCATCAGGCTAACAGCGCAACTTCTAAGTGTACGTACACGGACACCAGGAGGCCAAAGGGCTTTAAAGGAAACCCGGAATAACCCAGTCCTTGTTAGAAATGTCTATGGGCAGTTACGCAGCAACTCTGCTTGTGTCACACTGGAATTTCTGAACTGAACATCGAGGTTATTTCCCCATTTGGAAAACAAGCAACTCTGCCCGTGTTGAAACCCAGCGCTACGGCAGAATTAAGGATTGCATGTTGAGGGAGTATCTCTGAGGGAGACTTTCCATCCTAAGGAAGAAGTAGGAAACAGGTCTTTCACCTAGTGAAAGTTTAAGGCCTAGAAAAATAAGTTCCCTCTGACGAGAAGCAAGAGCAGTTTCTTTTAATGTTAGATGTCAAAGACCAGCGGAGCAGCAGAGTAGCATGGCCGTAGCTGACACACTCAGCATTTCGGGACACACGAGAAAGCAGAAGGGTGTGTTTGCTTTATTCTGTCTCCTGGATCCGCCAGTTTGAAGGACATTTTTGTTCTCCATCCATGCTGGTGATGTAAGGTATCCGAGCTCACAAATAAGTTAACTTCACTGGT
>NW_011257341.1:0-491 GCF_000146605.3 Meleagris gallopavo
ACTGCATCTGTTTCATGCAGCCGCCCATTCGTTCTGCAGTGCACTGAATGATGCAAAGAATTTAGAGCAAGGGAAACAGTCCAATCTTCTTCATTTCCTGACGTGAAATCTTTCTCAGCATCTTGGAATAGCACTGATCACCTGGTAAAGTACGAAGGAAAAAGCTTCTCCGGTGGCAAAGGTTTAATTACCAAAAAGTTTAATTGCAGTGCCACCTGCTGAGAGCGACACCTCGAGGAAGCAGGATCTGTGTTGAAGCCAAATGTGCTCCTGCACCCCTGGTTTTCTCAGACGTACCCACGAACACCATCCATCTCTATGATCCATCTGTCCATGGGTCTATAACGGCACACGTAGAACATTTAGAGCTAACTATACCAGAAAGAAATGCTTGGCACTGCAGCTGACCAGCCCTTCAAGGACAGGTGAAAAATCTACCAGCTTACAGAGCACGGTGACATTCTAGAACCAGTGGAAATTTGCTGCTTATT
>NW_011257342.1:0-560 GCF_000146605.3 Meleagris gallopavo
CCACAGCTCACAAGAGCTTCTTACCTGGGAGGCTTCCGTTTTCCCCCTACTGCCCAGCACCATCCCCAGGCCGCTCAGGCTCTGTCCTACAACAACAGATTGTGTGTTGATTTCACAGACACCAGGAGCAGCGTTGTCCTGTCAGCCCATGTCCACCCCCCAAAAAACCAAAAGACACTGTTCTACAACCAGAACAGAAACTGATGTTTAAACTGCAGCGCACTCACAAAAACATTACAGTCCTGTTCCCACCCACATGGTAGGTGAACCCCAATCTGCCTGACAGCTCTAAATTCTGCCGAGCATCAGCAAACAAAATGCTATCTCCGGCAAAAGCTGAGACACACTTTTTGCCTCTCGAAGGAATTCACTCAGCTCTAAGCCACCACCATTTATTCCCACAGACACATATCAATCACCCTGCTGCCATCAGCTGCCCATGTTGCCCTCTCTCATGCTTCCACAATGGCTTCTGAGACAGCACTGCTGTCAGCAGCTCTTTCTTCTCATTCTCTCCCTGTTTTGCTCAGTTATTTCTCCAGCTGCATAGTGACACTTGC
>NW_011257343.1:0-433 GCF_000146605.3 Meleagris gallopavo
AGAGTACCAATATGAGGAAGTGTGGTTTAGGCACCCTAACTGCTATTGTTCTAACAATAACACATTAAGCCTAGGTAGAACTTCAGAAAAGAGAAGTATCTGAATGAACAGCTTTGTCTGCCTGTATGTCTTCTGGTTTCTGGAAGCTGATAGCTGTTATTCCAAGCCCCTTTTCCCTGCAGGATACAAGGTTAAGAAGGATTACTCAATCATCAAAACCCCAGTCGCTCATCTTATGAGACAGATTTTCTCTAACTCTCAGGGGAAGTAGATACATGTCTTCTGGGATACTTCAAGCCCTAATTTTTGTTGCTCTTGATAGTTCTGTTGGCAAAATTGCTTTCAAAGGTGAGCTCTGTAACTAAGAGTACTGCTGTAAAAATACGAGCTGTTACCAGATGCCAATTTCTCAAAAATCAGAAGTGATGGCTGG
>NW_011257344.1:0-493 GCF_000146605.3 Meleagris gallopavo
TGTACAAGACACAGTAAAACTAGTTGTATGGTGGCACTACAAGTAGGAAATTAAAGTGAATGTGTTATTCATTAACAGGCTTGAGCTCTATGAACAAACCAAAAACTAGAGCACCTTACTTAACTCAGGAACCGGAATCAATGATCCCAAGTGCTGCACTTCCTTCTGTAGCACTGAGACAGCCAGCAGAAATGCTTTTCTGTGAAGTGATGGAACAGACGGCCTCCAGAGGGCCTCCCAGCTTCAGGACCCTCCAATTCCATGTGGTGCTCTGCACTTCCCAGACATGAGCAAGAACAACCGCTGTCCTCCCAGGCATAGGGCCCTGGCCATCATGAAGCAGCTGCTATCAGGATTTTCTACAACAGACAAACAGGACTTAATTTGGAACAGTCAGCAGTGTTTACTCTAGTGAAGAAAGAGGACATAGCTATGAAGTAGCAGTTTATTTAAATGGACGTGCTCAGAAGGGCAAATAGCAGTGTACTTAGAG
>NW_011257345.1:0-431 GCF_000146605.3 Meleagris gallopavo
ATTCAAAACCAAGAACTAAAAACAAAAGGAAAAACGAAAAGCAAAGGGAAGAAGTGGGAACAAGCAGAGTAGAAAGGAAAGCAAAGCAAAGCAAGAAAACTAGAAAGCAATGCGAAGCAACGTGAAGCAGAGGTGAAAAGGAAGCACAAAAGAGCAAACCAAAGCAAAGCAAGGGAAAATAAAAGCAGCCTCAATTTTGGCAGCTCGATCTTCCTGGTGGTTGCTTTGTTGTCCTTCACTGGCCCGACTGCTGGGCACATGAGCATCTCCATGGCACACCTTTACACCTCATTGCAGCCTTTCAGGACCTAAAGGGAGCCACAAACAGGAGGGGAGTCGAACTCCTGGAAAGGGCAGATAACAGCAGGACCAGGGAAAAATGGTTTGAAGTTGAGGCAGGGAGATTTAGGTTGGATGTCAGGGGGAAGTTC
>NW_011257346.1:0-454 GCF_000146605.3 Meleagris gallopavo
GCCTGTTCTAAAAGGTTGTCTGCTGTTATGGTGTTTATTTTAACACCACCCAGCAGTCAAAGAATCACAGCATGGTTTTGTTGGAAGGGACCTTAAAGCTACCCTCCCCTCAAACCCCTACCATGGGATGTATAACAATCAGAAAGACCAATGCAATAGAATGCTATTACAGGAGATGTAACAACAAGGGAACTATTGCCATAGAAAGGTGTTACAAAGAAAAATGCACTCACCCACCTCTGAAGATCTAGGCTCATAAGGGAAACTCCACCACCCGGTACTGTGGGAAAATCTCTGCATGTACTAACTACTTGTGCAAGCCAATTCTCACACTCCCCTCATCCTTTCCATGATGCCAGGCAGCTACTCTGAATACGTTTCCCTGGGGACGTTGACTAGAAGTTGCTGGAGCATGACTTAAAAGCCTTCTGGGTTGAAATGCAGAAGTCGAAGT
>NW_011257347.1:0-598 GCF_000146605.3 Meleagris gallopavo
AAAACCGCTCCTTTCCGATGCGCGCACAGGAGCCCGCTCACTCGTCGGAGGAAAGCAGCCGGCTGAAGTGGCCCGTTCTCGGCAAGCGAGAAACACGAGACCGCTGCTGACGGCTGAAAGCGGCGTTCGGGGAGAAACGCGATTTCTCGGCCATCTACGGCAAAGTCTCCGGAGCGGTTCAGCGCGAACGCCGCTTTCTACGCGTGAGAGCGAAGGAGTGCGATTCCGATGCCGACAAGTGCGAATTCAGCCTCCTGCACTACCTGCGAGTGGGGGGTTTTTCTCCGCAGTCTTGAAAGGATCACTCCTCACTTTTCTGTCACGTGCTCCCTTAGAGCATAACATCTGTCTCTCCTCGAACTTGAAAATGCCTTATTGGAAAGGGTTTTCTCTTCCACTCTTTTCCTCTCTGAATGCAGATGTGTAGCAGTGGATCACCTCACTAGAATGAATTGTGGCTCGAAATAAAGGCAGAGACGTAGTATTCAGAGGTAGGCGTAGTGCATTCTGCATGTAGCCAAGGCGAAGTGCAAACCGCTCCTTTCCGAAGTGCGCACAGGAGCCCGCTCACTCGTCGGAGGAAAGCAGCCGGCTGAAG
>NW_011257348.1:0-472 GCF_000146605.3 Meleagris gallopavo
GGAAATGTGCTCTGATGGTGGCAGCATGAGAAGAGCCATCAGGCTTCCAGAGTTGTGCCCTTTCCCTCCTCTGATTTGTGCTGCTTTGATACCAGTCTGTCTGTTCTGAGTTTCGGCGGATGTAAATGAACTCAGGAGCAGTCCCGAGATCTTTGTTTACCTGTTTAAGGGTTGTGAGATGTTAGGCTGTAGTACAAAGACACGGCATTTCTCTGAGCTAGTGGAGCAAGACCTGGAGCTTCTTGTCCCTCTGCTCTGCCAGCTGTGGCTACGTAGAGGTAGTGCTGATAAATGAACATCTGGAAGAGTGTGAAAGCCTCAAGGAAAACATGCGTACAGTTCAGCCTCTCCTCTTCCCCACATCTGCTAAAACTGCCTGCTGGATTCAGTCCTGTACATTCATTCTATGCTTACTATATGTGCACGTTTCTTCTCCTTTTCTTTCCAAGGTTGCCAGCTGTTGATGCTGCTG
>NW_011257349.1:0-656 GCF_000146605.3 Meleagris gallopavo
TGGTCCAGAAGTGCATTTGCATATTTCTCTTCTTGTCTCTTCTGTTTAAGTAGGATTGATTGAGATCATTAAGTAAGTCACAGCTGTGGATCACAGAGTTGAAAGATGTGCTCAGTGCCATACCAAGTAGAGCCATCCTCAAGAAAGGGGAAGTGGAGAGGGCCAGGACTTAAACTGTGCTCCTCTGTAAAACATTGCTACAGCTGATTCCTAAGCCTCGGTGATGCTTAGAAAGTGAGTGTTCTTTCTGATGCTCCTGTGTTCCCTGGTGGTTATGCGCAGAGTCATTTAGCACCTTTAAGTTGGTGTGAATGAAGGAAACATTTCTGTGAGGTTTTGCAAGCAGCTGAGAAGGGGTGGTGTGATGTGTGCACAGAGAGCCAAGAGAGTGGCAGCCTCCTGCAGCTGCTCCTGCCCCACAGCCCTCCTGCCGGGCTGCCTCAGGTCTCTGCCCAAGATGGGGACACAACCCCCACTTCCCCCTTTGCACAAAGCTGAGCACATAACCCAGAGAAGCGCAGAGCCCTTAGGAGTCCTCGGCCAGATAACCCTGCTGGAAGAACATTTCTGTGCTCTCAGATGGCCCTGCTTGATGAGTGGGTCTGACCAGGACTGGTTTCCATCACTTACTCACTAACTTACTGCCCTGGATGGCC
>NW_011257350.1:0-531 GCF_000146605.3 Meleagris gallopavo
TTGTTTGCAAGTTACTTTTGTGAAGACTGTGAGGAGCTCACTTAGAGATTTAATGGGAATAACAAGGGGTTCACTTCACTCCATGGGTCCTATTCCCCCAGCCCTATAAGCTACATAGCTGGCGATAGGGTGAGGTGTATCTGCAGGCCCAGGTCTTACATTTAAGAAACTCATGGAGCTCAGTAGCTATTTGCTTCATTCTGACTCTTCATAATATGGTCTCCATTACTTAAGCATACTTGCCACAAGTATTCTGTTTTTCTCTGCTATATCTCTCTTTGTCAGTTGTAATGGATCCTAGGGGCAGTTCTCATAGTGCATTGTGGCCAACCACCTCGGGGTGATGTAGGTTGGTTTACTTAGCAACAAGGATTAGTACATTAGTTTAAGAACCAATATATTAGTTTAGCAGAAGGAATGCTTAAGTTGATAGTTCTGAAACTTTCCATTTCAGCTCTTGTGGGTGAACAGTCTTGTTTTTCCTAAATAATTTTGTAGTGGGGACATAATAGAATACGTTTATCTTCTGCC
>NW_011257351.1:0-551 GCF_000146605.3 Meleagris gallopavo
CAAACCCGAGACCAGAAACCAATGGGGGTCCAAACAGAACTCGGGCGTTGTTGCCACAGGCCACAACCAAAGCCATCTTGAGTGATGTGAACATCTAACTCGGCTGGGAGGGTAGGATCAAACAGACCCAATGCCTGGGCTTGTTTAACTGCCAGTTTCGCCTGTTGAAAAGCGTCCTGTTCTGTTTCCCCCCAGTCCCAAAGCTGCCCCTTTTTTGTGAGTCTAGACAGTGGTCTTAGCAGCTGCGCTAGGTGAGGTATAAAAGAACGCCGATAACCCAATACACCTAGAAACTTTTGCAGCTGCTTCGATGTTGTAGGGACTGGGAACGCCTGAACCTTATCGATGACAGCACTGGGCAGTACTTTGGTCTTTCCTGACCAAACCACCCCCAGGAATCTTACGGACAGGCCCGGACCTTGCACCTTTTGGGGATTTATAGCCCATCCCCTCTGCTGTAACAGGCGGTTAATGAATCCGCCGCCTGTCCTACTGCCTCCAGTGAGTCGGATGGCAGCAGGAGATCATCAATATAGTGATACAAGTTAACA
>NW_011257352.1:0-688 GCF_000146605.3 Meleagris gallopavo
CCAATAGGATTCATTTCAGGTTAATTAAAGAGTCTTCCAATGACACTGTGAGCCTCTCAATTATTTTTCAGTGGTCTTGGGAATCTGGAGAGATCCCATTTGAATGAAAGCTGGCAAAATTCCAATTTTCAAGAAGGGCAAGAAAGAAGACCCTGTTAATTATAGGCCTGTCAGTTTCATTTCAGTGCCCAGTAAAATTATGGAGAAAATTATGGTGGGAGTTATTGAAAAACACCTGAAGAATCATATGGTTGTTGATCACAGCCAACACAGTTTCATGAGGAGAAAGCTCTGTCTAATTAAGTTAATTCGTTTTATGATAAAGTTGCCCATCTAGTTGACCTGGGGAAGCCAACTGATGTATCTTTTTGGATTTCAGAAAACCGTTTAATGCTATTTCTCACAATATCCTTTTGGACAAAATGTCCAGCATATAGCTAGATAGAAACATAATGTGATGGTTGAGCAACTGACTGATAGGTCGGGTTGAAAGGGTTGTAGTAAATGGAGTTACGTCAGACTGGCAGCCAGTCACAAGCAGGGCTTCTTCAGGCTCCATTTTAGGGCCAGTTCTCCTTAATGTTTTCATAAATGACTTGGATGTAGGACTAGAAGCTGTTTAGAGCACGTTTGCTGATTAAAATAAATTTGGAGAAGCTGCTGACTCCCTTGATGGTGGAGAAGCCTT
>NW_011257353.1:0-541 GCF_000146605.3 Meleagris gallopavo
CCTGAAGAATCATATGGTTGTTGATCACAGCCAACACAGTTTCATGAGGAGAAAGCTCTGTCTAATTAAGTTAATTTCGTTTTATGATAAAGTTGCCCATCTAGTTGACCTGGGGAAGCCAACTGATGTATCTTTTTGGATTTCAGAAACCGTTTAATACTATTTCTCACAATATCCTTTTGGACAAAATGTCCAGCATATAGCTAGATAGAAACATAATGTGATGGTTGAGCAACTGACTGATAGGTCAGGTTGAAAGGGTTGTAGTAAATGGAGTTACGTCAGACTGGCAGCCAGTCACAAGCAGGGCTTCTTCAGGCTCCATTTTAGGGCCAGTTCTCCTTAATGTTTTCATAAATGACTTGGATGTAGGACTAGAAGCTGTTTAGAGCACGTTTGCTGATTAAAATAAATTTGGAGAAGCTGCTGACTCCCTTGATGGTGGAGAAGCCTTGCAGACAGATCTAGACAAATTAGAGAACTGGGCAATCACCAACTGCATGAAGTTAAACAAGAGTGTGTGCTTTCTGGTCTTGTCTTT
>NW_011257354.1:0-608 GCF_000146605.3 Meleagris gallopavo
AAGTTAAACAAGAGTGTGTGCTTTCTGGTCTTGTCTTTTGTTGCAAGGAGGTTCACTTCAGACACAGATTTTCTATGGAGTATTTGTGGTAGTAAGGATTCCACTTAAAAACCATTTAAATGTATTTCAGGCTGTCCTATGGCTGAATTTAATAGAATCAACCCTTTTTAACGATTATTAATAATGTTAAACTGATGATCAACATATATCTGCAGACATCATTGTGGGAAACAAACGACCTTTTTCTTCAGTCTGCCAACTGCTAGCACTCCCTGAAGAGATGCACAGCCAGAGAATTTACTTGATTTAGAATGTTCTCAAAACAGATTAACTTCATAACATAAATTGTTGTATTCCTCTTGCTTTGTCTGAGGCTCTTACATAGTCTAAGATCTTTCACAAAATATTTGTTTTTCAAGTAGAGTAAAAGACTTACACAGTAGGGGAAAGTCCAGCACAGGTTATTATTGTTACTCCCATGAGAGATCACAGTTGCTCTGCTACTGAAGCAGGCAATTAATTTTGTTGGTACATGATACTGAAAAAGCAGCTGACAATGGCTGATGGAAGAAATGAGTTATACTGGCCATTCAGAATACTTTAGTGGT
>NW_011257355.1:0-594 GCF_000146605.3 Meleagris gallopavo
CTTGACATAACTCATTGTTGTGCCAAATTAATGTTGGATTTCTTGGCTTCAATTGGTAAGCCAGGCAAGAGACTCTGTTTAGCTGTGGGACCCTCTGAGAGGCAGACTCCTTGGGCCTGCCGGCAGCTTGTCCAGAAGGGACTCCAACTCTCAGGTGGATCACTATGGGAACAAGAAGACACTCTGGACAAAGATATTCCTTAAGTCTGGATTATTTCTCTGAATAAAGCCTTGGAGACGTACACATAAGCCTGGTGGGCATCACAGAGTGCACAGCCATAAAACTATGTATCAACCCTGAAGGCACCAAAACCGTAATTTTTGGCATGGGACAGAGACCATCAATCTCTCTGAAAGTTAACCAGGTAAGGCCCTGGCACAGTGGCTGTATTGGGTAGGACATCTACAGTCTGGAATAAAATGGGTCAGTATATTGTCAGGAAAGAAAAGTGGCAGGAAAAGTGACAAGTGGAAATACGCAGAATGAGTAAATGTCTGAACTGGTTTTCTTGGTTGTGGAAACTATATTGATTTTTGTTATTGTCCTGGTGATTGTTAAATGTTTATGTTGTGAAAGTGATATTTGTGGAATTA
>NW_011257356.1:0-553 GCF_000146605.3 Meleagris gallopavo
GAGATTCCCCATCCGCGCTCGCTGCGTAATCAGCGCAATCCACTTACTCCAAGTGGCATCAGTAGCATGATGGGTGGAGGACCTTCCTTGAACATCCAGTTCAGCACTGGCAGTCGAGGTGCCAGAAGGAGCTGTGTTTCTGTACCGATTACTTCGGAAGCAGCCGAACCCCCTCATACGCGGCTAAGATCTCCTTCTCAGTTGGAGTGTAGCACTCTTCAGACCCTCTGTACGCCCGACTCCAGAATCCCAGGGGTCGGCCTCGGGTCTCTCCTGAGGCTCTCTGCCACAAACTCCAAGTGGGACCTTTCTCTCCAGCAGCAGTGTAGAGGATGTTCTTCGCATCCTGTTCCATCCGTACTGGCCCCAGGGCCACGGCACGGGCTATCTCTTGTTTAATCTGCTCAAAAGCCTGCTGCTGCTCAGGACCCCACATAAAATCATTCTTCTTCCGTGTCACCTGATAAAGGGGGCTTACAATGAGGCTGTAGTTTGGAACATGCATTCTCCAAAAACGCACTACACCCAGGAACGATTGTGTCTCTTTCTTATT
>NW_011257357.1:0-766 GCF_000146605.3 Meleagris gallopavo
CTGTATCTGTCAGACAAATGGTATCATTCATAGGCTGGGTTCCTACAAATCCATGTTTGTAATTCTTCATATTTATCTGCAAAGTACATTATGGATGTTAACAAATACTGTGTCCCAACTCTGTTTTGGTAGCGGTAATCCTGATAACGGCTATGGTTTGTCTCATATTTTGGCAATTCTGAACATATCCAACAAGAACCAGAACTGCTAGCATCAGCCCCTTTTTCATCAATTTCATGTGCTTATTTTGATCCCATGCATTCAATTGATAAGCATAAGTAAGTATTGTGAAAATTATTGTTATCATTTTAGACAAACAAGATATATATCCCTTAAGAAGTGCAAAAGAGACTTCTTTTTCCCCAAACAATTAATATAAGCAAACAATTAATGCAGTTAATGTAAGACAAACAATCACATTATACTCTAAAAGTAACTATATCTCAATAACTACATTCAAGTTCATAAAATGATTTTCATTTCCCTGTTTACAAGTTGCATTCATTTGCGTGAAAATTTCAGTTTCATCAGTGCAGTCTGTTCTACTTGCCACTGTGGGCTGGGCACTTTCTGTTTTTCTGAAATGAATTCAAGAGTCTACTCCTGCCACCTTGATAGCAGTGTGCGTTGTCAGTAGTACTTGATATGGTCCTTTCCACTTGTCCTGTAGTGATTCAGAGCTCCAAGTCCATAGATACACCCACTCACCATGTTGGAATGGATGCGCTGCGACTTCCAGAGTTGTTGGTGCCACTGGAGCCACAAA
>NW_011257358.1:0-708 GCF_000146605.3 Meleagris gallopavo
TGGCTTATGTCCAGCTCTTTGTCCACCAGGATCCCCGAGTCCTCCGCAGGGCTGCTCCCAAGGGCTTCTACGCCCAGTTGGTACAAGAATCTGGGTTTCCCCTTCATCAGGGACATCAACAGTGGGGTTGAGTGCACCCTAAGGACACCAAGCTGTGGGGTGCAGTGACACAGCAGAGGGACGGGATGCCATCCACAGAGACCTCAACAGGCTGAGCAGTGGGCACAAATCCAAGTGCAGGGTCAGTAGCTGGGATGAGGGAACACCCACCACCAAAACATGCTAGGGGATGAAAGGACTGAGCGTAGTCCTGCTCCATAAGGCCTGGGTGTACTGGGTGGGTGGGAGCTGGACACAAGCCAGCAGTGGGCCCTTCCAGCCCAGAAAGCCAACCGTATCCTGGGCTGCATCCAAAGATGCGCAGTCAGCGGGCCAAGGGAGGAGATCCCCATCCCTCTGCTCTGCGCTGGTCAGGCCTCACCTGCAGTGCTGCGTCCAGATGTGGAGTCCTCAGTGCAGGGAGACATGGAGCTGTGCGAGTGCATCCAGAGTACAGCCACAAACACGACCCGAAGGATGGAACCCCTCTCCTGTAAGCAAGGAGAGCTGGGCTGTTCAGCCTCCTGGAGAAGTGAAGGCTCCAAGGGAACCTGGTAACAGCCTTTCAATACCTAAAGGAAAGAACAAGGGAAAATGGAGGTGAAATCT
>NW_011257359.1:0-467 GCF_000146605.3 Meleagris gallopavo
ACTGAGCGTAGTCCTGCTCCATAAGGGCCTGGGTGTACTGGGTGGGTGGGAGCTGGACACAAGCCAGCAGTCGGGCCCTTCCAGCCCAAGAAAGCCAACCGTATCCTGGGCTGCATCCAAAGATGCGCAGTCAGCGGGCCAAGGGAGGAGATCCCCATCCCTCTGCTCTGCGCTGGTCAGGCCTCACCTGCAGTGCTGCGTCCAGATGTGGAGTCCTCAGTGCAGGGAGACATGGAGCTGTGCGAGTGCATCCAGAGTACAGCCACAAACACGACCCGAAGGATGGAACCCCTCTCCTGTAAGCAAGGAGAGCTGGGCTGTTCAGCCTCCTGGAGAAGTGAAGGCTCCAAGGGAACCTGGTAACAGCCTTTCAATACCTAAAGGAAAGAACAAGGGAAAATGGAGGTGAAATCTAAGGAAAAGGTCTTGTACAGTGAGGGTGCTGAGGCAGTGGCACAGGTTGCCTT
>NW_011257360.1:0-642 GCF_000146605.3 Meleagris gallopavo
GCAATGCCAGCGAATGCCTTTACCATGGAGGCAGAGAGCAGGCAGAGGGGAGTGGGTGAGTTACCGCAGCAGCTCTCTGAGGCTCTGTGGGGGATCTCAGCCTCACCACAGGCTGGCGGAGCAAGTCCTGAGCACCAGAGATGTGCTGTGCCGGGCACTCCCTGGCTTGGCTCACTTGGTCCTCACGGCCACAACCGCTTTGCTTCCCCAGGCCCTGGCAGCTGCTCCTGTGCAGCTCCTGCGCTGCTGAGGGCACCCACCGACAGTGCTCCCACTTGAGTAACACCACAGCCACGTGGGAGTGCGACAGCTGTGCTGGCCTGGGTACCGGTAAGAGGCAATCAGTGCTCAGGGCAGCTTTGCCAGAGTCTGTCTGCCCCAAGTGGGATGGCAGATCCCACTGTGGTGCCGCAGCTTCAGACTCATGACCTCCCTGCCTCCCCTTACAGCCTCCAGCGCCAACACCGAGCTCGCTGGTCCCAGCACTGCCGGCCAGACGGCTCCGGGGCCATCCAGCAGCTCCATGGAGCCTGAGACCGTGAGCTCCACGCCCGCCAGCCAGGCAGCATTGGGACAGCATCACAGAGTTCCCAGCTGCCTGAGCACAGCGACCTGCCCAGTGTGCCTGAGACTGAGCAGGAG
>NW_011257361.1:0-437 GCF_000146605.3 Meleagris gallopavo
CAGTCCAGGACTTTGGTCTGGCCAGGTTCAAAGCAACGTGGCCAAGAGCACTAAAGGATTTGAATACGTGCTTGCAAGGAGGCTAGCAAGTATTGTCACCTTCAGTGGGCGATATTGGGTGTCACTGTCACCAGGTGTCACCGTCACTCAAGTGTCACCGTCACGCAGGGTCCACCCCACAGACCACATTGTTCCCACGGGCGGGGTGCCACCCTTACTTTTGTAATTAAGGTTTATTTTTTGATAAGGAGGGATTGGGGGATGCCCCCCCCACAGCCCCCTGCAAATAATAAAGGGCAGAGGAGCAGCTGTGGGGCTCCACGTCTCACAGTGGAGGGGGAACTTTGAGGACAGAGGTCACTGCACTTCTCTTTTAAATGTATGACACGTGAGGCACTTACTAGAATATGCAATTAACCCTGAGTTCCTAAAATCAG
>NW_011257362.1:0-461 GCF_000146605.3 Meleagris gallopavo
AGGTTCAAAAGCAACGTGGCCAAGAGCACTGAAGGATTTGAATACGTGCTTGCAAGGAGGCTAGCAAGTATTGTCACCTTCAGTGGGCGATATTGGGTGTCACTGTCACCAGGTGTCACCGTCACTCAAGTGTCACCGTCACGCAGGGTCCACCCCACAGACCACATTGTTCCCACGGGCGGGGTGCCACCCTTACTTTTGTAATGAAGGTTTATTTTTTGATAAGGAGGGATTGGGGGATGCCCCCCCCACCAGTCCCCTGCAAATAATGAAGGGCAGAGGAGCAGCTGTGGGGCTCCACGTCTCACAGTGGAGGGGGAACTTTGAGGACAGAGGTCACTGCACTTCTCTTTTACATGTATGACACATGAGGCACTTACTAGAATATGCAATTAACCCTGAGTTCCTAAAATCAGGATGTATTTCTCTCCTCGGAACACAGTTCCAAATGAACTGTTAGT
>NW_011257363.1:0-471 GCF_000146605.3 Meleagris gallopavo
GTACAAGCATCTGGGTTTCCCCTTCATCAGGGACATCAACAGTGGGGTTGAGTGCACCCTAAGGACACCAAGCTGTGGGGTGCAGTGACACAGCAGAGGGACGGGATGCCATCCACAGAGACCTCAACAGGCTGAGCAGTGGCCACAAATCCAAGTGCAGGGTCAGTAGCTGGGATGAGGGAACAGCCACCACCAAAACATGCTAGGGGATGAAAGGACTGAGCGTAGTCCTGCTCCATAAGGCCTGGGAGTACTGGTGGGTGGGAGCTGGACACAAGCCAGCAGTGGGCCCTTCCTGCCCAGAAAGCCAACCGTATCCTGGGCTGCATCCAAAGATGCGCAGTCAGCGGGCGAAGGGAGGAGATCCCCCACTCCCTCCTGCTCTGCGCTGGTGAGGCCTCACCTGCAGTGCTGCGTCCAGATGTGGAGTCCTCAGTGCAGGGAGACATGGAGCTGTGCGAGTGCATCCAG
>NW_011257364.1:0-655 GCF_000146605.3 Meleagris gallopavo
GGCCTTGACTGGAAGCCTCTGGGAATGGGTCATTCACAGCTTCTCTGGGCAATCTGTTCCAGTGCCTCACCACTCTCTGAGTAAAGTATTTTTTTCCTAATATCTAACATAAATCTCCCTCTTTAGTTTAAACCATTCCCCCTTGTCCTATCATTATAAGGTCATGTAAAAAGTTGGTCTCCCTCCTGCTTGTAAGCTCCTTTCAAGTACTAGAAGGTCTGTGAGGTCTCCTGGAGCCTACTCTTTTCCAAGCTAAAGAAGCCCAAGTCTCTCAACCTTTCTTCATAGGAGAGGTGCCACAGCCCTTAGATCATGTTCACGGCCCTCTGTTGGATCTGCTTCAAGAGGTCCACATCCTTCTTGTGCTGGGAGCCCCAGGTGTAGAGGCAGTGCTCCAGGTGGGACTTTACAAGAGCCAAGTAGAAGGAGACAGTCACCTTCCTCTCCCTGCTGACCACCCTCTTTTGATGTAGCCCAAGATGTCATTGGCCTTCTGACCTGCAAGCACACACTGCTGGCTCATGTCTAGATTTTGGCCCATAAGGGTCCACAAGTTCTTCTCTGCTAGTCTAAATGAATTCTTGTCCTAGTATGTACTCTTACTTAGGATTGCTGTGATCCAAGTGCAACACCTTGCTCTTGTTCTTGCTGAACC
>NW_011257365.1:0-605 GCF_000146605.3 Meleagris gallopavo
ACCTCCCCTTTTCCAATCCGCCTGCACTCTGTAATTTTCATGAGCACACGAGGTCATAGAATCACAGAATCACAGAGCGTCCTGGGTTGAGAAGGCCCACAGTGATCACCTAGTTTCAACCTCCTGCTACAAGCAAGGTAGCCAACCACCAGAGCAGGCTGCCCAGAGCCACATCCAGCCTGGCTTTGAATGCCTCCAGGGATGGGGCATCCACAGCCTCCTTGGGCAACCTGTTCCAGTGTGTCACCACCCTCTGGGTGAAAAACTTTCTCCTACTGTCTAACCTAAACCTCTCCTGTCTTAGTTAAAAGCCATTCCCCCGTATCCCATCACTATCAACCCTCGTAAACAGACGTAAACGGAGGTCAGCTGCTACTCTCCCATTCTTTTGACCCCTTCAGTCCAACAGCAATGAATACTGGATTAATTTCCTTTATTTCTATGTAGGCAAGAAAATAAAAGAATATCTGATAGTACAGACCAAGAGATTTGAGCCTTTGCTTTTACACCTCCCGTAGCAGTGTCTCTATTTGTCCTCTCCTCCTCAGCAACACAGTGTTCTCCCTGACGCAGAATCACAGAATTGTAGGGGCTGGAAGGCACCT
>NW_011257366.1:0-524 GCF_000146605.3 Meleagris gallopavo
CAGGTAAGGGTGCAAATCCAGCTTCCACAACCCTGCTTTTCAGCAACATAGAATTCATGCTGACATTGGGCTTTTATCTGCTTCTAGCATTCCAGCCCATACCTAACAGCTTCAGTTCACCCCCTGATCAAGAACCACTTTCATAATTCAGCTTGTGAAAGTTTGACACCAACCCTTGTTTATCCTTCTATAGGTGAATCGAGCCCTTGTCAACCCAGAAGAGTCAGAGCAAGTAGCGATGATGGGCGGTGTGCTTCCATCAATGCACAGCTCTTAGGAAGCACGAATCGCTGCGCTTCAGATGACAGCCTTCCGCATAACAACAGTGACGGACACAAGGCGCTCATCCAAGTTCAAGCCCTCATTTCCCCCAGCTCTGCTGAAGATGCTGACCTGAGCCTGCCAGCCACCGCAGTCACCAGCCTGGACTGTGAGCCAGCACCTCTGCAGTGCAGCCCAGCCCAAGCACAGTCCGAGTGCCCCGACACGCAGCACATCCATGCAGGAGCAGGTCAGCATCAGCG
>NW_011257367.1:0-452 GCF_000146605.3 Meleagris gallopavo
CATTCCTCATCATGACACTTACTCCCAGACTTTTGGACTTTTACTGCGGAAAGACCATTTCGATCCAGAATATATGCCATTGGCCCTCACAAACACCGATTGCCTCACAAAGATGTGGCACATCCCACCAGAAAGACCATTTCTAGCCCCCAAAAGATGGCATTTACTCCCAGAAACACCAGCTTTCTCACACATTCCTCACCTTTTCCCCCCACATAAGACCTTTTTCACCCAAAAATGACAGTTCTCTTAGGAATACCTCCCAATTCCCCCTAATCTGCTACACCACACTCCGCACTATGACACTTTCTCCCCAAACTAGGACATTTTCTCCCAGAAAGGACGCTTTTTCCCCCCAGAGTACACCGTTGGCTTCCAAAAAGAACACATTCTCCCCAAGAAATACCACCCTTCTCCAATACAATGACATTACCTCCCAGTAATGCTACCTT
>NW_011257368.1:0-434 GCF_000146605.3 Meleagris gallopavo
AATACCTCAAGGAAAGAACAAGGGAAAATGGAGGTGAAATCTAAGGAAAATGTCTTGTATAGTGAGGGTGCTGAGGCAGTGGCACAGGTTGCCAGAGACATGGTGGATGTGCTGGCCCTTTCAAGGTGAGCCTGGCTCAGACTCTGAGCAACTTGATCTAGCTGTGGATGGTCAGCATTGGGGAGTCGGATCACATCACAAACCTACCTGCATACAAGCAGCGCACCAACATGGGGTGCATGATGTTCATTACCTGCTGGACACATCTCACACCACTGATTGGAGGAGCCCAGGCAATCCTTCAACTCCATCAGGCTGACAAAAATGAAATCAGAAGAGACGCAGAACATAATTAAACACAACAAGGATGCACACAATGCCCTTAAAAAACACCCACCGCATGGATGCAATTAGCACATAAATTACAGCCATCC
>NW_011257369.1:0-527 GCF_000146605.3 Meleagris gallopavo
ATTATAAAATAGGAGGCATTCCTTTTGGATCAGCCCTTGCATAGTTATGAAAATTAAGGTTTGTAATGGCTGGCTGAGTAAATTGGTGGCTGCTAAGAGAGGGGCACAACTCTAAAATAACAGTAGTTAGACACTGGTAGCTTTCAAGGCCAATTTAAATAACGTGGCTGCATTGGGTTATTTATTTATTTAATGTTATCTTTCATTGTCGTATTTCCTGAAAAGTCTTCAGGTCTGGCATTCTAGGCTTGATTTTGAATCTGCAAACTCTAGTATTCTCGAGCAACTCCATCCTGTCAGTGGATTAGATTTCATACTCCATTGTAAAACTGCTTTTAAGAATTGGTATTGCAAGAAATGATTCTTGAGGTCCCTTCCAACCCGGGCCATTCTGTGATTCTGTGACTAGGAAAGGCGTTACAACGGAGGTGTGATGGTGGGAGGACTGGGCACAGCAGAGAGGTACTATAAAGGAAGGGAAGAAGATTGCTCCCCCATATCAGAAGATTCCAGGTGCAGAGGAAAAA
>NW_011257370.1:0-407 GCF_000146605.3 Meleagris gallopavo
GATACAAAGAGCAATTTAACACTATTTGATAGAGTAAACTCTCAGTTACAAAACATTTTTTTTCCACATACCATCAGTTCCATATTTTCATCGGTGATAAACAGGAGTCTGCATGCCATGCTTGTAAAAAATAAAAAAAAGTGTCAGAGGAAGTAGTGCCTCCACTGCTGAAGTGCACCACCTACAGCCTCATTGTGCTCTCATCTAGTGCTTGGTCTCCATAAATGTTCAGCAAGCATCAATGGAAGTCAATTCGTACCATTTTTCTGCATGGGGGAATTCAATTCCACACCTTTGTTTCATACACATTTCCATGTCAGACACCATATTATCAGACATCCAGAGCAAACTTAAAACAGAAGCATTATTTTTCTAGAAGAAGATCTCATAATACTTCATCTACTTTT
>NW_011257371.1:0-480 GCF_000146605.3 Meleagris gallopavo
CACTCCATCACCAAGACAAGGCATACTCCAAAGGAAGCACTCCCCAGGTTCAGATGCTGCCCCTACTCTTCCCAGCCCTTCAATGGGATCAGGGACAGGTGGAGCCTGGCTCTGCCCCACTCCACAGCCAAACTGCCCCCAGCTGTGCTCGCAGGGCTGCACCCCGCCCCAGGTGCGGGTTCCACAAAAACAGGAGGGCAAGGGAATGCCCAGGCAAAGGCAAGGGCCAAGAGAACATGGAAGGAAATGCCAAGGATGACGGCCCAGACAATACGGCAGGGAACGCCAAAACTGAATGCCGACATGAATGTGGCAACACAAAGCCAAGGGGTCATTAGGCCAAGAGAATGGGGCAAGGAACACAAAAAAGTCGGAGGACAAGAGAATGTAATAGTAGAAAACAGTGCAAGACCAGAGACAAGCAAGACACAGAACCAAGAGGATAGGCAGCCTTCTGGGCACCATGAAGCGCAATTCAGA
>NW_011257372.1:0-466 GCF_000146605.3 Meleagris gallopavo
AAAACAGGAGGGCAAGGGAATGCCCAGGCAAAGGCAAGGGCCAAGAGAACAATGGAAGGAAATGCCAAGGATGATGGCCCAGACAATACGGCAGGGAACGCCAAAACTGAATGCCGACATGAATGTGGCAACACAAAGCCAAGGGGTCATTAGGCCAAGAGAATGGGGCAAGGAACACAAAAATCGGAGGACAAGAGAATGTAATAGTGAAAACAGTGCAAGACCAGAGACAAGCAAGACACAGAACAAAGAGGATAGGCAGCCTTCTGGGCACCATGAAGCGCAATTCAGAGCTCTGGGGGAACCCTATTGTGCCGGGCTCTGGAATGGGTAAACGCTGGCGGGTGTGCATCGCCCTTACCTGCTGGGCAGACAATGACCAGTCAGCAAAGTGAGGTTCCGGGGCATGCCGGGAAATGCAGATTCCAGTTCCTTGCTGTTTCCACCGAGACCAACACATCTCTCC
>NW_011257373.1:0-570 GCF_000146605.3 Meleagris gallopavo
AGAAAGGAAAACAAAGACAAAGAATAGAAAACTAAAAGCCATGCAGAGGAATGCGAAGGTATCCGTGCCACTGAGACAGAACTGCAACAGCACCAAGCACAGAAGGAAAGCGCAGGGAACAGGCTTGAGTTAAACGAGTCAGAAAGAGAAAAAGGAGCAAACAGAAGATGAAGTCAATTCAAAACCAAGAACTAAAAAACAAGGAAAACGAAAGCAAAGGGAAGAAGTGGGAACAAGCAGAGTAGAAAGGAAAGCAAAGCAAAGCAAGAAAACTAGAAAGCAATGCGAAGCAACGTGAAGCAGAGGTGAAAAGGAAGCACAAAAGAGCAAACCAAAGCAAAGCAAGGGAAATAAAAGCAGCCTCAATTTTGGCAGCTCGATCTTCCTGGTGGTTGCTTTGTTGTCCTTCACTGGCCCGACTGCTGGGCACATGAGCATCTCCATGGCACACCTTTACACCTCATTGCAGCCTTTCAGGACCTAAAGGGAGCCACAAAACAGGAGAGGAATCAACTCTTGGAAAGGGCAGGATGTGACACCTTGACGCGCTGTCCCCACTTCCCCTGGGAA
>NW_011257374.1:0-495 GCF_000146605.3 Meleagris gallopavo
GCCGTGCTTGTCTACGTTTGGCTATAATTGCATTCTCGTCTCATCCTTGATTTGATAGGCATACACACTGAAGGACTCCTTGAAGATATTGCTGTGTGATGCGTGCTGCTCATTTTAGGGAGCGTTTCAAGGATTTTCAGGTATCGCAGACTAGCTTGCTGTGCTACCAAATGCATATGAACTAAACTTTCTGGATGCATGCGCTAGGTGGCAGCACATCATCAACAGCCATGGGCAGGGCAAGCCTAAAGGGAGAAACCACGTTTCACGTGGAGAATTTTTTTCTTGCTCAGAAGTGTACGGGAGTATGAAGCAGAAGCTTGTGAATGGAAGGCAAGCCCAGGTGTGCCTTTTTTCATTTCTTCACCGTCCCAGTCTACAGATGCAGTTATTGCTCTGCTCTCCTTTCTTCTCTTCTTGGAATTCACTGTTGGTTACAACTACTTCACAGAAGGAAGCCTCAGAAATCAGACGAGCTCGTGTAAATGATCTCTG
>NW_011257375.1:0-1051 GCF_000146605.3 Meleagris gallopavo
GGAACGGGCTGCCCAAGGACGGCTGTGGATGCCCCGTCCCTGGAAGCATTCAAGGCCAGGCTGGATGGGGCCTTGAGCAACCTGGTCCGGTGGGAGGTGTCCTTGTCTGCAGCAGGGGGCTTGGAACTGGATGGTCTGAAAGGTCCCTTCCAACTCAAACCGTTGCTATGGTTCAGTGAAAAATGAAACAACGCTCTGCTGTATTTTCCCAATACGCAAACTTCCACAGCTTGGATGGGATGGGTTATTCAGAACCTACGCTGCCAATCTGGGAGGACATGAACATCTTCACCAAGGACCTGGATGAAGGGACAAAGTGTACCCCTGGCCTGTGTCTAGATGTGACGGACACGCCAGAAGGCAGTGCTGCGATTTAGAGCCAGTTAGCCCCGATGGGAGCTGGCCAAAGAGGCACCTGGTGGGGTTTTACAAGTGCGAGTGCAGGGTGGTACACCTGGGGCGGAATAGCTGCACACATCAGTCCAGGCGAGGGGCTGACCTGCTGGAGAAGAGCTCTGCACAGAAGGACCATTTTCACCTTCTGGAGGTGATCCTTGTCAGTCGTGAAGGAGAGGTAGCCTTCCAAGGAAGACCTGGTATGTTACCCAGGCAAGTGGACAACCTTGGAGAAAGGTGTTGAGCAATCGAGGGAATTAGCTGTGCTGGATGAAGTGCTTGAAGAGAAATAGAAACATCAGCCTTTATCGTGATTGCTTTTATTGTTTGTTTGTTTGTTTGTTTGTTTCTTCGTGGAAGCTTGGTTCTTTCTTGAGGGGTACGTACTGTGAGTTAGCATAATCTGAAATAATACTGGCCACAGTTTTACTGACAAAAAGGGGGGCGATGGACATGGTGTATTGGGAGGAAATTGTTTCAAAGGCAGGTCGTGCTTGACCAACCTCATCTCCTTCTACGACTGGGCGACCAGACTGCTAGACGAGGGAAAGGCTGTTGATGTAGTCTGCTTAGACTGCATCGGCAAAGCCTTTGACACGGTCTCTCACAGTATTCTCCTGGGGAAACTGGCTGCCCGTGGCCTGGACAGGCACAG
>NW_011257376.1:0-604 GCF_000146605.3 Meleagris gallopavo
TGCCATCCCCAGAGCTTGGGGAGTGGGGGGCACAGGGATGGTGTCTCCTTTTTCCCCCAGGAGAGCGGAGGGCCCGGTGCCCCTCATTCTGCACGAGTTTGCCCTCCATCAGGTTGGAAGCCTGCTTATATCTTCATCAGCTTGCTGGGACCTAAGACGGGGCCGTGCATCTGCCCACGCCACTGCACAGTACAAGGCATCGAGCTGCCTCTCTAGCTGCCGGGTATCTCACAGCCTGGTCAGAAGAGAGGAGAAGGCTCTGGGGAGACCTCACTGTGGCCTTCCAGTACTTGAAGGGAGCATATAAACAGGAGGGGGAACGGCTGTTTACATGGGTTGACAGTGGTAGGACATCTCAACTAACACGCGAAATTGAGGTTTTTCACTCAGAGGGTGGTGACGCACTGGAACAGGTTGCCCATGTCACGGGGTTATCCTTAGATTTAAGTCCGTGACAGGGGGGCACAGGCCCCGCGAAGAAGAGAAAAAGGAAGGGGTACGAACAGTTTGCCGAGACCCAGCCAGCCCCAGGCCACATGCACTCGGGGAGAGGGGGAAGGGCAGATAGCTAGCCGATAGTTTGAACAAAGAGAAAACACAACGG
>NW_011257377.1:0-444 GCF_000146605.3 Meleagris gallopavo
GGGAGAGAGAGGCAGCGGGCCTTTGGGGCCGGGTCGGGGGGCTGTGGGGGCTGCAGACTGTCACTGAGACACGAGATGTCTCTGCAGAGCTGGAAGGTCAGGAGACTCAACAGATACGAAGGGCTCCCATCGTGCTCCTGAGCGCCCCTCCTCTCCTGGCTGCACGCTGGTGGCAGGTGGAGGCAGGAACAAAGGGCAGGAGCAAGGGCAGAGAACCTCTTGGCTTTTTCAATCTCCCTAAGAAAAAGAAAAACAAAAACAAAAAATCTTTCACATATGCATGGGATCTGTTGAGTCCCAGCCTGAAGCACTGGTTGAGCACCTGCAGAAAGGAGCTGCTCAGCCCTGGGAGCACAGGTGAAGGCAATTCAGCTGTGTGACGGAAGGGCTGGAGCCTGGCTGCACCTCTCTCAGAGCTCATGCAAGGGCTGACTGCAGCTGGGG
>NW_011257378.1:0-548 GCF_000146605.3 Meleagris gallopavo
GCAGTAGTGTGCACTTGCAGCCCAGAAGGCCAACTGTATCCTGGGCTGCATTCAAAGAGGAGCGACCAGCAGGGAGAGGGAGGTGATTGTCCCCCTCGACTCGGCTCTGGTGCGGCCCCATGTGCAGCACTGCGTCCAGGCCTGGGGCTCCAGCACAGGAATGATGTGGAGCTTTTGGAGCAGGTCCAGAGAAGGGCCATGAAGACGATCAGAGGGCTGGAGCACCTCTCTTAGAAAGAAATGTTGAGGGAACTGGGATTGTTTGTGTGGGAGAAGAGAAAGCTCTGGAGATAGCTCATGACAGCCTTCCAAGACTACGAAGGGAGCGCATAAGCAGGAGGGGGCAACGGCTGGTTAGGAGGGTGGATAGCGATAGGACAAGGGGAAATGGTTTTCAAGTGAGACAGGGGAGGTTTAGGTTGGTTATTAGGAGGCAGCTTTTCACGCACAGGGTGGTGGCGCACTGGAATGTGTGCTTGAGAGTCACTTGCAGGATGATCTGCTCCATGATCCGTGACCAGCACAGAGGTGAGACTGACATGCTGGTA
>NW_011257379.1:0-542 GCF_000146605.3 Meleagris gallopavo
GCAAGTGCACTGAAGGGCTGCTAGGTGTAAGAGCAGCATCTGAATCTGGAGACTGCTTCCTTTGGGGTGTGGGGTGAGCCCTTAGAATGGGGTGAGTGATTCCTGCTTTCTTTCAGAGCTGTGAGGTCTGCTTTTCTGGAGGATCTGAAGCTGGATGGCTGTAATTAATAGGGCTATGTGCTAATTGCATCCGTGCGGTGTTTTTTAAGGGCATTGTGTGCATCCTTGTTGTGTTGTAAATTATGTTCTGCGTCTCTTCTGATTTCATTTTGCAGCCTGATGGAGTTGAAGGATTGCCTGGGCTCCTCCAGTCAGTGGTGTGAGATGTGTCCAGCAGGTAATGAACATCATGCACCCCATGTTGGTGCGCTGCTTGTATGCAGGTAGGTTTGCGATGTGATCCGACTCCCCCATGCTGACCATCCACAGCTAGATCAAGTTGCTCAGAGTCTGAGCCAGGCTCACCTTGAAAGGGCCAGCACATCCACCATGTCTCTGGCAACCTGTGCCGCTGCCTCAGCCACCCTCACTGTAGAAGACAT
>NW_011257380.1:0-538 GCF_000146605.3 Meleagris gallopavo
GGATGCACCCCATCAGGTCCATGGACTTGTGGACCTTAGTACTGCCGAGGTGCTCAAGCCATGTCCTCTTCCTGACTAAAGGGAAGTCTCCCATTCCGCAGACCCTCTCACTAACCTCCAGGGGTGTGGGGAATCCTGAGGGAGAGCCTTTTCACTGAAGACGGAAGTAAAGAAGGCATTCAGTATCTCTGCCTTCTCAGCATCCCCATTACCAGAACCCCCCCCTCACTTAGTAAGGGGCCCACATTCTCTCTAGTTTTCCTTTTGCTGTTAACATACTTGAAGCCTTTTTTATTATCCTTTATCACTTTAGTTAGATTCAATTCCAGGTGGGCTTTAGCCTTCCTTGTTGCATCCCTGCAGGCCCTGACTACATTCCTATATTCTTCCCAAGTGGTCAGACCCTTTTTCCACATTTCATGGACCTTCTTTCCTTTGAGCTTGCGTGTGAGCTCCTTGCTCATCTACACAGGTCTCCTGCCACCTTTTCCTGATTTCTTGCTCACAGGGACGCACCAATCCTGAGCTTGGAAGAAGA
>NW_011257381.1:0-497 GCF_000146605.3 Meleagris gallopavo
TCAGGGAAACAGTGCAAAATGAGCGAGAGAGTCTCCTGGTCGAGAGAAACAGCCTCCAATCTGAGAGAGATGCCCTCCGAATTGAGAGAGACTCCCTGCAATCCAAACTCAACAGTCTTCAATCTCAACAAGACACCCTCCAATCTGAGCTAGATACTCTCATCATCGAACGAGACAGGCTCCAAGCTGAACTGGAGGATGAGAGCATTGGAACTGACCAACCTGATCAACTACAGGAAGCACCACAATTGATGTCAGTTGCCCCTGTAAGAGGACGGAAAATGAAACGAATCTCGACTCAATTAGAAGAGAAGAAAGAAGAGGACAGAGGTCCAGAGGGGTGGCTCCAAGATCCACAAGAAGCACCCCTAAGTCCAGGGGAGGGGCCCGTCAGTAAGACCACGGTCACCGACGCCAATGAGGGCAACAAGAAGTCCCGAAAGAGTAAGAGGTGAGCAAGATATCGTTACCATTGTTGATCGATCTCTGAAATGAAT
>NW_011257382.1:0-402 GCF_000146605.3 Meleagris gallopavo
CAACAGTCTTCAATCTCAACAAGACACCCTCCAATCTGAGCTAGATACTCTCATCATCGAACGAGACAGGCTCCAAGCTGAACTGGAGGATGAGAGCATTGGAACTGACCAACCTGATCAACTACAGGAAGCACCACAATTGATGTCAGTTGCCCCTGTAAGAGGACGGAAAATGAAACGAATCTCGACTCAATTAGAAGAGAAGAAAGAAGAGGACAGAGGTCCAGAGGGGTGGCTCCAAGATCCACAAGAAGCACCCCTAAGTCCAGGGGAGGGGCCCTCAGTAAGACCACGGTCACCGATGCCAATGAGGGCAACAAGAAGTCCCGAAAGAGTAAGAGGTGAGCAAGATATCGTCACCATTGTTGATCGATCTCTGAAATGAATGAAATTCGAAGTCTG
>NW_011257383.1:0-570 GCF_000146605.3 Meleagris gallopavo
AGATTCAATTCCAGACGGGCTTTAGCCTTCCTCGTTGCATCCCTGCAGGCCCTGACTACATTCCTATATTCTTCCCAAGTGATCAGACCCTTTTTCCACATTTCATGGACCTTCTTCTTTCCTTTGAGCTTGCGCATGAGCTCCTTGCTCATCCACAAAGGTCTCCTGCCACCTTTTCCCGATTTCTTGCTCACAGGGACGCACCGATCCTGAGCTTGGAAGAAGAGCTGTTTAAATGCTGACCAGCTCTCAGAGGCCCCCTTACCTTCTAACACCCGAGCCCACGGGATAGCTCCAAGTAGGTCCCGGAAGAGATCGAAGTTGGCTCTCCTAAAGTCCAGGGTAGCAATCCTACTTATTGCTTTGCTTCTTCCGCTCAGGATCTTGAACTCCACCATCTCATGATCACTACAACCCAACTGCCCCCTACCTTTACTTCCTTAACAAGTCCATCCCTGTTGGTGAAAATAAGGTCCAGTAACCACCCCTCCCCGCGTCGGTTCCTCCACCACCTGCCATCAGAAAGTTGTCTTCAACACACTGCAAGAACCGTCTGGACCGTGCGTGCCT
>NW_011257384.1:0-503 GCF_000146605.3 Meleagris gallopavo
CACTCTCCTAGTTGGCCAATACTGTCCTCATCCACAACTCTGTAACAGATAGAAACAGTTGGTCAATAAGCCTACCTAGAAGATAAAAGCTCTGTAGGAGACAACTGAAAAGAGAGTAACTGAGGAGAGAGAGAATACAGACATTTTCAGAAGACTGTGGGACAAAGAAGTAGTATATAGAATAGGACAAATATGCCAACCAAATGAAACCGCACACACTATGGCGCAGCTAAAAGTACCACAGAATGGCTTGGCTTGAAAGGGACCTTACCTTATAGATCATTTAGTTCCAATCTCCCACTCCCCTTCTGCTGTGGCCTTGGTTGCTAACCACTAGATCAGGCTGTGAGTGGCTCGCAACTCTGCCCACAGCAAGAGCGTTGGAACTAGGTGATTTTTGAAGTCCCTTCAACCTAGCCATTCTATTGATAGATAAGGTTGCCCATTGCCCCATCCAACCTGGCTCTGAACCTTCAGAGATGGGGGCACCCACAACTTCTCTG
>NW_011257385.1:0-956 GCF_000146605.3 Meleagris gallopavo
ACAACTCTGTAACAGATAGAAACAGTTGGTCAATAAGCCTACCTAGAAGATAAAAGCTCTGTAGGAGACAACTGAAAAGAGAGTAACTGAGGAGAGAGAGAATACAGACATTTTCAGAAGACTGTGGGACAAAGAAGTAGTATATAGAATAGGACAAATATGCCAACCAAATGAAACCGCACACACTATGGCGCAGCTAAAAGTACCACAGAATGGCTTGGCTTGAAAGGGACCTTACCTTATAGATCATTTAGTTCCAATCTCCCACTCCCCTTCTGCTGTGGCCTTGGTTGCTAACCACTAGATCAGGCTGTGAGTGGCTCGCAACTCTGCCCACAGCAAGAGCGTTGGAACTAGGTGATTTTTGAAGTCCCTTCCAACCTAAGCCATTCTATTGATAGATAAGGTTGCCCATTGCCCCATCCAACCTGGCTCTGAACCTTCAGAGATGGGGCACCCACAACTTCTCTGAACAATCTGTTGCAGTGCCTCACCACCCTCTGAATAAAAAAATTTCTCCTAACATCTAATCAAAGTCTCCCCTGCTTTAGTTTAAAGTTATTCTCCCTTGTCCTATCACTATTTGACTGTGCAAAAAGTTGCTCCCCTTCCTGCTTATAAGCTTTTCTCAAGAAATGGAAGGCCACAATGAGGTCTCCCCAGAGCCTTCTCTTCTCAAGACTGAACAAGCCCAACACCCTCAAGCCTTTCTTCATGAGAGAGGTGCACAAGCCTGGGTATCACCTTTGTGGCCCTCTTCTGGACATACCCCAACTGCTCTGCATCTTTCTTGTGCTGGAGGCCCCAGGCCTGGATGCATTACTGCAGGTAGGGCCTCACATGGGCAGAGCAAACTGGCACAATCACCCTCCTTATCCTGCTGGCCACCCTCTTTCAGTGCACATCAGGATACAGTTGGCCTTCCAGGCTGCAAGCACACACTTCTGGCTCATGTC
>NW_011257386.1:0-353 GCF_000146605.3 Meleagris gallopavo
GGGTGACATGGGGCGATATGGGGTTGATATGGGGCGCTATGGGGTCAGTAAGGGGCGCTATGGGGTGGATGTGGGTCTCTCTGAGGTCTCTCTGGATCCCCATGCTGTTCCCAGATCTCCCAGCAGGGGGCGCTCTTGGGCCGTTTGGGGGCAGCGCTGCTGACGTCATCACGGGACGGAAGCGTCCGTGTGTGGCACCCGAGGGGCGGGGCTGCGGTGAGGGGGCGGGCCCTCATTGGGTGGTGTTTGCCCCTGGAGGCGGGGCTTACGGGGAGTGGGTATGGCCGACGAGTGGCGAGACTTTGTTGGATGGTGTTTACATCTGGGGCGTGGCTTATGGGAAGGGGCGGGGC
>NW_011257387.1:0-704 GCF_000146605.3 Meleagris gallopavo
AAGACAACAAATCTTCATCCCACGACCCACTGTGCACGCGCAAGAGGGGAGGGTCTGCACGCTAATGAACTCTCGGGGGTGTAATGAACATGTATCCGAATTCCGGGAAAACTATTGATTATAGATTAGTTTGGCCTATATCTCTAGCACGATTTTTCCAGATGCTGCGCAGGTTAGGTGGATCTATTCCCCTTGCACCTGGTGCCTGCGCAGCACTGAATAACCCATACCTGCTTTGTAATCTTACTTGGGTTAGAGTTTGGTTCCGCACGTCACAACCTTTAGGTTTGTTTAGTTTGACTCCGCTTTAGGCAGGGACACCTCCAGCAGACCGGGCTGCTCACAGCTCCATGCAGCCTGGCTTTCAATGCTTCCAGGAAGGGGGCACCCACAACCTTGCTGGGCAACCCGTTCCAGTATCTCACCACCCTCACAGTAAAGCATTACTTCCTAGTATCTACCCCAAATCTACCCCCTACCAGCTTAAAGCCATTTCCCCTCGCCCCGTTGCAACATGCCCTTATTAAATGTCCCTCCCCAGCTTTTCCGTAGCTCCCAATCGAGAGCTGATGGGCCGCTATAATGTCTCCTTGGAGCCTTCTCTTCTCCAGGCTGAACAGCCCAAGGCTGCCTCAGCCTGTCCCCGTCGGGGAGATGCTCCAGCCCTCTGATCATCTTCATGGCCCTCCTTGGCTCTGCTCCAA
>NW_011257388.1:0-664 GCF_000146605.3 Meleagris gallopavo
CACATCCACAGTTCACAAGTCCAATTTGTCTACAGACTTTTGTAACTAAAAGCTTTGCTGGCGAGAACGTGCAGGCAGAGTGGAAAGGAATGTACACTGACTTGCAAGCGAGGGCACCTCATTCACAAGTCTCTGGTTAGCAAAGGCATCTCGTTTACGAGTCTCCCTGCGTAAGTGATTTTATTTGCAAGGGGATCTTCAAATTTCAGATCTCTTGGTCTCTAAAACACAGTCAGCCCCTGGCCCCCTAGCAGTCCATTCCCTTTGCACTGGACTTCTTCCTGGCTAGGGGCTTCCTCGACACTGGCTTGTCTCATCGAAGCATAGAATGGCCTGTGTTGAAAAGGACCACAGTGATCATCTCGTTTCAACCCCCCTGCTATGTGCAGGGTCACCAACCAGCAGACCAGGCTGCCCAGAGCCACATCCAGCCTGGCCTTGAATGCCTCCGGGGATGGGGCATCCACAACCTCCTTGGGCAACCTGTGCCAGTCACGATTCTTATGTAGAACAGATAGAAAGGCATGTAGATTTCCACTGCCATGTAGGGGCTAGCTCTGCTTCCCTACTGTGCCTGTACCAAAACTGAATGTATGAAATAAACTAATGTTTTACCTACAAGACTTTGCTGTACTTTTGATGTTAATATTAAGTTAGGTTGTAG
>NW_011257389.1:0-410 GCF_000146605.3 Meleagris gallopavo
TTCCAGTGGCTAGGATAGCCAAGACTTGAAAAATACAGCACCTCCCCCAGATCTGCGATGGCCGTGCTGCTGCTTGCTGATCCTCCCTCTTATCTGTGCTTTCCTTTACAGGACACAGTTCTTTATTGTGGCCCAAGTCCCTGTGGGTGTCTTCTCCTTCCACAAAGCTGCTCACACTGGAGGAGGCACAGGCACGGACACGAGGCCACAGCAGCTCTCCCGTTGTGTCAGACAGCAGAGACATTGAAGTGGAAGAAGGCCCCACACTTTTACAGGATAAATTGCACACAGTCATTGACTTCCCATCTGAAAGGTGAAGAGGAGTTTCTTTTGCAGCACCTATCATAATTGTTTGGGTGTTGTTGTTTGTTTGTTTTGTTTTCCATTATTAGAAACGCAAAACTTGCTGA
>NW_011257390.1:0-494 GCF_000146605.3 Meleagris gallopavo
CTCATCTTTCTACCATCTCAGCCTGCCCCTCCTCTTGCTCCTCCTCCTGCTCCTCCTTCCGATCCACCTCCTGCTCCTCCTCGGCTCTTCTTGACATTTAGCAGGGCCATTTCTGACACTTTTCCTTCCTCTCTCCCAACTGCCTGACAGCACCTGCTGTCCTCTTTGTCCTCCCTTTGTGATACGTGCTCCCAGGCACCTCCAACTCACGTGCTGGGCTCAGATTTGCCCTGTGGCAGTGCCACCGCAGCTGGATCCAAAGGACTGCATCTGCCTTGGGGCCGCCCTGGTTTCTCCTCAGAGGCCACCTTCAACCTCCAGGGACAGCACCTGGGCACCTGCACTCTGTACACGTGCATACGAACACACGGCTTGTAACATCTGAGCACCTCCTGCTCCAGAGGGAGCATCCAAGCGCTCCGAGCCATAGCGGAGAAAATGACAGCTGCTAAAACAGGGCCAATCACCGAGCGCTACGGAAACACGTGGCTTAC
>NW_011257391.1:0-481 GCF_000146605.3 Meleagris gallopavo
AGATTTGGGAAGGGAGACACACGATCCTTGCCCAAAAGGAAGATGGCAGGAGTATCACTGCCCATCAGTCTGAACTATATCGGCGTCCGTTGGTTCTGATGGCATGATACCCTTTCTCCACAAAAAAAGCAACACAAAAATCAGCTTGGGCTCTCCTTACCATCATCCTCTTCAGGTACATATCCAGGCTTATTCTTATCACAGAAGGATGTTGAAGGCAGCTTGAGAAAGCCAGCAAGATCTCTGCTCTGGGGTAGCTGTTAGCTCATCAGCAGTAATAACATCATCAGATGGTGCATCGTCTGATGACACAGTTGTCATCTCAGCTTTGGACAGAAACTGAGCAAAACGTGAAGACTGAATTACTCCAGAACAGCAGCAACATTAACCCCACAACGCCCTTATTGCTGAGCTAATTAATTCCTAGGTAGTTACAAACAGATTTGGACTCGACGCACTTTCTCCTTGCCACAGAAAAAAA
>NW_011257392.1:0-416 GCF_000146605.3 Meleagris gallopavo
TGAGCTACCGCAACCACCGCCAACCAAACCAAAACCAACGGAACTATCAGAAAGACCAAAAAGAACCCCAAAAAACTACTCTGCTCGTCACAACTGTCAAATGCACAGAAATAAGAGAGATGGCTACTTGGCCTCTGACTTTCTCTTAGACATCCCACGCAGAACACCCACCAGCTGAGTTAAGCAAAAGACTGCATGTAGAAGCTGCTCGATGCCCCTCTCTAGAAATGCAAGGCTGTCCCTCAAGCAGCTCCCACTCACCATCAACTGCTGTTCTGAACCCAAGTGCACAAAATTAATTTCACTTCCACTGCAAATTGCCATGGCCACCAAGGAACAGCCAGATACCCAGGCAGTACCTCGGTAGCCTTGTCCCTCCGGTTTCCCATCTTAGGCCATATCTCACCCTTACCCCC
>NW_011257393.1:0-659 GCF_000146605.3 Meleagris gallopavo
AAGGAGCAGAAGAGGGGAAGAGCACATACAGACAAGACAGAAAGAAAGAAGAGCAGAAGAGAAGAAGAAAGGATGCAGGTAAGAAAGAAGTGCAGAAGATGAAAAGTGCTATAGAGAAAACGGTTGGATACAGGCAAGACAGCAAAGCAATGAGGAGATGAGCACAAGAGGAGAAGAGCAGAAGAAGAAAAGACACATCAGAGAACAAGAGCCTTAAGAGGAGTAATTGGTTATACAGGAAAACAATACGCACGTCTGAAATGGTGATTTCTTCAGGAGACTCTAGGGTGTTCCTCTTCAAGAACAAGGACAATACGTAAAGAAACCAGGATGGATGTAATTTGAAAATTCTTTTCAGCTGACCTGGCATCCTGGGGCAAGCTGAAGACTAGACAGGACACCAATACAGAGAGAGAGAACTAACAGCACAGGGGGGTGCCATAGAGAAACTGGAAAGTGACCAAATCTCTGCTCAGATAGAAACCGCTGTGTGAGGAGAAAGCTGATGGTGATACCTTCTGCCAGTGAGGAGCACAGTGGGAGGATGAGGAAGGACTCACACCAGTGCCATAGCCTAGCGCAGAGCTACAATTCCAAAGAGATTATAAGGTTTTATTTAACAATGCTGTGTGGATGATTCAGCTGCTTCAAGCTCAAAC
>NW_011257394.1:0-466 GCF_000146605.3 Meleagris gallopavo
TGCCTAATGGGCTGCCACGTTTGACTTGACTGAACAAAGTGGTTGTTTCTAGAACACCTGCCTATGCCAGAGGGTGGACAAGGATAGTTCTCCAGAAGTCTCTCAACACTGTGGTTGTGTGAACAGAGAAAATACAAGTGTGTTTCTTTTCAGTTCCAGCTTGTTGTGCCTGCTGGGATGGGCGTCGCGTGCAGCGAGATCAGCCGTGAGCCTGACGTGGCACAGATGGAGGTAGAGTATGAAGCTCTGATTGCTCTTTGTTCCCTGACTTGAGCCAGCAGAGTGAGCTGCAGATGAGCTCTCCTGCTTTTCAGGACAGAGAGAATCCTTGCGACTCTATTGGTGTCACTGAAAAGCTGCCCTCAAAGCTTTCTTTCCTGGCTACGGGCATCTAGATGGCCGTGAAAGTCATAGTAGCAACAGAATCAGATCTGGCGTAACAAACATGCAGGAGCATTGTCCCTAT
>NW_011257395.1:0-517 GCF_000146605.3 Meleagris gallopavo
TTGCTAATGCCTTTTTCTCCATTCCTTTGACCAAAGAATCTAGGCCACAGTTTGCTTTCACCTGGAGGGCATTCAGTATACCTGGAATCGTTTGCCCAGGGTGGAAACATAGCCCAACCATTTGCCATGGGTTGATCCAAGCTGCACTGGAACAGGGAGGTGCTCCTGAGCATTTACAGTATACTGATGACATCATCGTGTGGGGCAACACAGCAAAGGAAGTTTTTGAAGAAAGGAGAGCAAATAATCCAGATCCTTCTGCGTGCTGGTTTCGCTATTAAGCGAAGCAAAGTGAAAGGGCCTGCCCAGGAAATTCAGTTCCTAGGTATAAAGTGGCAAGATGGCCGTCGTCACATCCCAACAGATGTGATCAACAAAATCAGCGCCATGTCTCCACCCACTAATAAGAAAGAGACACAATCGTTCCTGGGTGTAGTGCGTTTTCGGAGAATGCATGTTCCAAACTACAGCCTCATTGTAAGCCCCTTTATCAGGGGGCACGGAAGAAGAATGATTT
>NW_011257396.1:0-459 GCF_000146605.3 Meleagris gallopavo
CTCCAGGAGGCTGAACAGCCCAGCTCTCCTTGCTTACAGGAGAGGGGTTCCATCCTTGGGTTCGTGTTTGTGGCTATACTCTGGATGCACTCGCACAGCTCCATGTCTCCCTGCACTGAGGACTCCGCATCTGGACGCAGCACTGCAGCTGAGGCCTCACCAGCGCAGAGCAGAGGGATGGGGATCTCCTCCCTTCGCCCGCTGACTGCGCATCTTTGGATGCAGCCCAGGATACGGTTGGCTTTCTGGGCTGGAAGGGCCCACTGCTGGCTTGTGTCCAGCTCCCAGCCACCAGTACTCCCAGGCCTTATGGAGCAGGACTACGCTCAGTCCTTTCATCCCCTAGCATGTTTTGGTGGTGGTGTTCCTCATCCCAGCTACTGACCCTGCACTTGGATCTGTGCCCACTGCTCAGCCTGTTGAGGTCTCTGTGGATGGCATCCCGTCCTCTGCTGTGTC
>NW_011257397.1:0-471 GCF_000146605.3 Meleagris gallopavo
CCCCATCCAGCCTGGCCTCAAACATCGCCAAGGATGGGCATCCACAGCTTCTCTGGGCAGCCTGTGCCAGTGCCTCACCAATCTCGGAGAAAAGAATTTCCTCTAGGACTTAATCTGATCTCCTCTTCTAGAATAGAACTAGATTAAACCATGTCCTATCCCTCCCAGACCTTGTAAAAGTCACTCAGCACACACACTAGACACCAAATATGCTGTTAACTTGCAACCTTTACTAGACTAGGCTCAGATCAGAAGTGCTAGCGTGGCATCAGGGCTGCAAGTGTGCCCAAGGGACAGCCGCACTCCAGCATCTGCCACGAGGAGCAGTGCCAGCAGGATGAGGGAGGCCATCCTTCCTCTCTGCTGCACGGCAGCACCGAGTCCTCACTCTGTGCTGCCTGCAAGGGCTGCCACCCTCTTGCTTGAGGGCCCGCGCCCACACCCTCTGTGAGGCGGTCACCGTGATGTCAC
>NW_011257398.1:0-577 GCF_000146605.3 Meleagris gallopavo
GCGCTCAATTAAGAGATGTTCAGAGCAGAGGTTTTCACTGAGTTGTGCTTTAGTCCAGTCAGAATGTCTGTCCAGTGCTCGGATCACCAAGTACCTACTGTAACTAAAAGAACAACTGTTCTTCACTGAGCACAGTGACAAAGTTGTTTACCTTTGAAGCATCCACCTGCTGACAGAGCATTTGAAGTAAGGACTGGGCATCTTCTGCCCACCGAGGGAGAGTTTTGGGAGAAAACTGGGGAAAAAAAAAAAGTATTGAACTTTGAGTTGTTACTCAAACGTAACACTTCCCTGAAATCACACGGCTCACGTACCTTGCAGCTGTCAGTTGGTGAGAACAATAACTCTCTAGGTAGTGGAATAGAATATTTTACTCCTGAACCTGCAGCTTTCCTCTGGAAAGATTCTCCTCTTCACTTCAAATGCTCGGAAAGCGTCTTCAGTTTTGCCTTCAACTGCATCCAGCACTGCAAATGCTACATGAGCCTCTTCTTCATAGGCTGCAACCTGAAAGACCTACAACCAAAGCAGAAGACAATTCAATACCTAACATATAGATGGATACTAATCAGCTGGG
>NW_011257399.1:0-573 GCF_000146605.3 Meleagris gallopavo
TGCATCAGGAACAGCACGCACACGGAAGGCAGGACAGAACAAACCACGGCACTCTCAGCAGTGCCGGGGCACACTACCGTAGGCCACGGCTACAAACTGTTCCCTCCCTGCCTACCGTCTGCGCCTTTCTATCAGCCTCACAGAGCACGACTTACTGGCTTATGGCACCTGGAAACGGGCACGATCGCAGCGAGCGCACAGAGAAGCTGCAAAGTGGCTCCACTGAAGACACCGCGGCGCAGCTCGTTCTCCGCCAGCGTGGGCTCAGGGATCTCAGCTGGGGAGAAACGCCCTTCAGCAGCCACACAGCAGACAGCCTGCTGCTCTCCTGCTCTCAAGGAGGCTGCTTTCTACAAGAGGGGGAAAAAAAAAAGAGTCCTTATTCTCTCATGCACATTGGTGTTACAGGCTGACTTAGAGAGCTGTTCTGAAGATATCCTTGCTCTACTGACCCAATAACAAAGAAGGACACAAAACTCGCAGCTGCGGCGTCTTTTACCGCCTGCCGAGGAAAAGATTCCTCAAACTTGAGCATCGCTCCACTTGCAGGCGAGGGGAGCAGGAGCTGAAAGG
>NW_011257400.1:0-559 GCF_000146605.3 Meleagris gallopavo
GTGCAGCCTGCTGCAGGCAGCCCGTTCTGCAGGGGGTTGGACGCAATGATCCCTGGGGGTCCCTTCCAAGCCCCGTCCTGTGATTATTTAGCAAGGGAAGGTTGGAGAGGCTGTTTGCTAATGGAAGATGGAGAGAGGAAAAGCAAGTCAGAGGCATGCTGTGCATAGCCAGCACAGAGCATCTGCACCATTTCGCCCTGCACAAAGGAGGAGCAGATCAGCAAGATTGGCCTGGGCCTTGGAAGGGAGCGCCCAAATGTCTGGACCGACCCCAAACGAGCTGGTTCTGCAGGTTGGTTGTCTTCTGCTGTTTGTCTCACATCCTGTGGCTCGGGGCTACATTTGTTCATGTTCAGAGCTAAGGGGAAAGTCGCGCAGCACTTGGTTTCAGCTGTCGCGATGCTTTGATCCCTTGCTGCTGGGATGGGGCGTTTGAAGAGTGATGCGTGTGCCGTTGTCCTGCCAAGCTCTGGGGATGAGTCCACATACCAGGGGTATGTCTGACAGGAGTGAGGGGTTGGGGACCGGGCCAGGGGCACTTTGCTCTCGGGTCTAAGTG
>NW_011257401.1:0-445 GCF_000146605.3 Meleagris gallopavo
GTGCCACCTGCCTCGCACCAAAGCCCAGCACACCGTGCTCAGACATCTGGACTGTGAACTGGGGTGAGAATCAGATGGAGCTGGTGACTGACAGGTGGAGACAAGCTGCCGGCTGGAAAGCAGTGATGCTGACTGCAGCAGAGCACGTCTCAATGCATTGCAGTGCCTTGGATGCATTGGAGCACCTCAGTGCGCGTAGTTTAGGAGCACAAAGGGCATTTGCCTTTTAGTGATGTCTTTATGAGCTGCCTGAGTGATCTGCAAGCAGTTCAACATCCACCGCTGCATCCCACTACTGCTGCATCTCTTAGAAGGCTGCTTGGATAACGCAAGGGAGAAAGTGACCGTGATCAACGTGAAATTACAATGCACAAGTTGCATTTCTGTGAACAGTCTGCACAGCTAGTACAAGTAGACTGGAAAAAATCGATTCAACAGGATCCGT
>NW_011257402.1:0-486 GCF_000146605.3 Meleagris gallopavo
CTCGTCTGATAACTGCTCATTATGCACAGCCTCATTTTTGCTTTGGTGAGGTGGGGACTGCCATTGCTTCCTCCAGTCCCACACGACCCCTTCCCATCCCACACTGCCATGGCAGATCACGTTCTGGACCACCTGAGGACCCAAACATCCAGGAGTCTTTGGGTCCTGACGAGATGAGTCCCAGAGTTCCGAGGGAATTCACCGCTGCAGTCACCGAGCCACTCTCCATGGTATTTCACAAGTCGAGGCAGTCAGGTCAAGTCCCTGCTGAGGAGAAAAAAGGTGACAGCACACCTCTTAGGAAGGATAGAAAGTGTGACGCGGGGAACTACCAGCATGTCAGTCTCACCTCTGTGCTGGTCACGGATCATGGAGCAGATCATCCTGCAAGTGACTCTCAAGCACACATTCCAGTGCGCCACCACCCTGTGCGTGAAAAGCTGCCTCCTAATAACCAACCTAAACCTCACCCTGTCTCACTTGAAA
>NW_011257403.1:0-429 GCF_000146605.3 Meleagris gallopavo
CACAGAGTGCAGCCATGTGCTCCGAGCAAGGAGCACAGGTTTGTGCAAGAGGCCCGGATGCAGGGCAGTGCCTTCATGACTGTATTGTGTCCAACAGGTGGCAGCAGAGCTGCGGTGCTCCCAAGTGCCGTAACAACTGCACGGAGAGATGTGTTGGTCTCTGTGGAAACAGCAAGGAAGTGGAATCTGCGTTTCCCGGAATGCCCCGGAACTCACTTTGCTGACTGGTCATTGTCTGCCCAGCAGGTAAGGCGATGCACACCCGCCAGCGTTTACCCATTCCAGAGCCCGGCACAATAGGGTTCCCCCCAGAGCTCTGAATTGCGCTTCATGGTGCCCAGAAGGCTGCCTATCCTCTTTGTTCTGTGTCTTGCTTGTCTCTGGTCTTGCACTGTTTTCACTATTACATTCTCTTGTCCTCCGATTTTT
>NW_011257404.1:0-499 GCF_000146605.3 Meleagris gallopavo
CTTCCCATCCCACACTGCCATGGGAGATCACGTTCTGGACCACCTGAGGACCCAAACATCCAGGAGTCCTTGGGTCCTGACGAGATGAGTCCCAGAGTTCCGAGGGAATTCACCGCTGCAGTCACCGAGCCACTCTCCATGGTATTTCAGAAGTCGAGGCAGTCAGGTCAAGTCCCTGGTGAGGAGAAAAAAGGTGACAGCACACCTCTTAGGAAGGATAGAAAGTGTGACGCGGGGAACTACCAGCATGTCAGTCTCACCTCTGTGCTGGTCACGGATCATGGAGCAGATCATCCTGGAAGTGACTCTCAAGCACACATTCCAGTGCGTCACCACCCTGTGCGTGAAAAGCTGCCTCCTAATAACCAACCTAAACCTCCCCTGTCTCACTTCAAAACCATTTCCCCTTGTCCTATCGCTATCCACCCTCCTAAACAGCCGTTGCCCCCCTCCTGCTTATGCGCTCCCTTCGAGTCTACGAAGGCTGTCATGAGCTATC
>NW_011257405.1:0-496 GCF_000146605.3 Meleagris gallopavo
ATCCTGGAAGTGACTCTCAAGCACACAGTTCCAGTGCGTCACCACCCTGTGCGTGAAAAGCTGCCTCCTAAGAACCAACCTAAACCTCCCCTGTCTCACTTGAAAACCATTTCCCCTTGTCCTATCGCTATCCACCCTCCTAAACAGCCGTTGCCCCCTCCTGCTTATGCGCTCCCTTCGAGTCTACGAAGGCTGTCATGAGCTATCTCCAGAGCTTTTCTCTTCTCCCACAGTAACAATCCCAGTTCCGTCAACATTTTCTTTCTCAGAGAGGTGCTCCAACCCTCTGATCATCTTCGTGGCCCTTCTCTGGACCTGCTCCAAAAGCTCCACATCATTCCTGTGCTGGAGCCCCAGGCCTGGACGCAGTGCTGCACATGGGGCCGCACCAGAGCCGAGTCGAGGGGGACAATCACCTCCCTCTCCCTGCTGGTCGCTCCTCTTTGATGCAGCCCAGGATACAGTTGGCCTTCTGGCTGCAAGTGCACATGACTGG
>NW_011257406.1:0-499 GCF_000146605.3 Meleagris gallopavo
CCCTAAGAACCAACCTAAACCTCCCCTGTCTCACTTGAAAACCATTTCCCCTTGTCCTATCGCTATCCACCCTCCTAAACAGCCGTTGCCCCCTCCTGCTTATGCGCTCCCTTCGAGTCTACGAAGGCTGTCATGAGCTATCTCCAGAGCTTTCTCTTCTCCCACAGTAACAATCCCAGTTCCGTCAACATTTCTTTCTCAGAGAGGTGCTCCAACCCTCTGATCATCTTCGTGGCCCTTCTCTGGACCTGCTCCAAAAGCTCCACATCATTCCTGTGCTGGAGCCCCAGGCCTGGACGCAGTGCTGCACATGGGGCCGCACCAGAGCCGAGTCGAGGGGGACAATCACCTCCCTCTCCCTGCTGGTCGCTCCTCTTTGAATGCAGCCCAGGATACAGTTGGCCTTCTGGGCTGCAAGTGCACATGACTGGCTTATGTCCAGCTCTTTGTCCACCAGGATCCCCGAGTCCTCCGCAGGGCGGCTCCCAAGGGCTTCTAC
>NW_011257407.1:0-456 GCF_000146605.3 Meleagris gallopavo
CCTGCGCTTCTCTGCCTGCGCTTCTCATCTCAGCGTTGTGGTAAGGCCGATCCACCATCAATTTCACATTCTCTCTCCTTATAAAATTCTGTTGATACCATATTTAGTAAATTACTTTGTTTTACCTCAGATTGTTGCCACTGTTTTCAATTATTTCGGGGTCCCTTATTTTCTTTCTTTTTCCGGGGGTCGCGGATCCGCGGATCCCTCCGCCCTTCTAGTCACGGAACCGGGCCGAACCAGCCCGTAAACCGTTGACATTCTTGGTGGAGAATGCGGGCAACAGTTGCTTTTTAGCTTTTTGTAACAAATCTCTCTCTCCGCTCTCAGACAGCTTCATTGGGAAAGTTTATCTGTTTCACCAGTACTGTCTGAAAGCGTGACCTTGAAAAGTCCAGGCGGACGGCCAATACTCTAGGATATTTGTAAACTTTGAGCCTTGCTATCTTGTTTCTG
>NW_011257408.1:0-602 GCF_000146605.3 Meleagris gallopavo
TCTGGCCGAGCCACTTTCTCTGTGATTGGTGATAAAGGCTTTCCTTGCTCTTGGGTCCTAGTGGGAAAAGATTGCACAGTGCTTTGGCCTTAATATGGCACCAATCCAGTTCCTCATAAGATAAACTGAAGAGTGTAATGATGGCCTTAGAAATATGTATCAAGTAATCTTTTCAGCAATTATTCCTCTCGTATGGAAGGATCTTATGTGATCCCCAGGTGTCTGGAGAAGAAGGATCAAAACATGATATCTCCTCTTGATGTCTCTCAATCATCCACCTAAAGCAACCAATAACATCCCTCCAGTTTATAATCTGGCTTGCCTCTATAATTCTTTTCCCTCCTTGGTACCTCAAGAGTGACAGTTCTCTTAACATTTCCTCAGATCTCCTCAAGTTTTGCATTCCCTGCCTCTTCCCAGAATTATACATTCTTTCTTTGCTATTCTGGACTTATTCAGGAAGGGCAGGAAGAAATCTAATTGTGATATTACACACATCAGTTTCACGAGGACCTCTTTTTCAGGATTCCAGTAGAGCTTAGAGAAGGCAGGAGTCCTTTCATTTTATATCGCTGAATACTTTTCTTTCTCCTTACCCCTCC
>NW_011257409.1:0-449 GCF_000146605.3 Meleagris gallopavo
CTGCTCTTTCCAGCAATGCTTTGTTTGTGGCGAGAGGGGGGCTACCATCACATGCGTAGAGAGGAGCTGTGAACGAAGCTTCCATTTGCCCTGCGCCACGGACGGGGAATGTGTCACCCACTTTTTTGGGAACCACTGGTAAGGGCTGTCAGCAGCAGCCAAGCCAGGGAGGAACCTGGCTTTTTACGCCTCCCAGCAGCCAGCCAGAGCCACAGACAGGGCCTGAGGCTCCTTCCTGCTCCTCTGCCCTCCTCGCAGCACTTCTCACTGTGACCACGCCTTCCATCTTCCCCCCAGGACCTTCTGTTGGGAGCACCGCCCTCAGCAGGACACTCACGAAGCTCCACCAGAAGGCACCAACTGCCTCATCTGCCTTGAGCCTGTGGAGGACAGCTTGTCCTATCACACCCTGGTGTGCCCAGCGTGCCAACATGCCTGGTTCCACCGGG
>NW_011257410.1:0-363 GCF_000146605.3 Meleagris gallopavo
GTAAGTGCGGCCCCGCAGCTGGGGTCAGGCCCCCGGGTGGCAGCTGAGCCGGGGTTGGGGGCGGCCCCCCGGGTGGGAGCTGCGCTGCCCGTCCCCAGACAGCTGGTAGCCCAGGGCAGGCAGAGGCCTGAGGTGCCAGGTGGGCGGCAGTGGGGACAGGGAAGGGTTGGGGTGGTACCGGCATCGGTCCGCGGACGGTGGGCTGCATCCAGGCGGGGTCCGGTGGCGGCACAGTCGCAGTAGCGAAAAATGGCGTCGGGTGTCAGAGGCACCGTCAGCTCTCCTCGAGGGAATCTCTCTGTGGGGAAATGCCAGAAGGGCGCTGGGCTGAGACCCGGGGCACTGGGGTGAGATCCGGGGTCA
>NW_011257411.1:0-468 GCF_000146605.3 Meleagris gallopavo
TCTGGGGTCACAGGGTGAGATCTGGGCGCTGGGGGTCAGCTGGAGCATCAGAGCAGGGGAGTCTGCTGCCTTACCTGCCATGACAGCTGGAGAGTGGCAGTTAGGGGAGCCCCTCCCCCCCAGGGGGGTTCCGTGACCGTTGGGGTCAGCCCCTTTCCCCCAGGCTTGCGATGGTCTGACTTTTCGTCCCCAAACATCCTTCCCATCCCAGCCGTTTCCCATCCCAATGATCAGTGACCATCCCGACGGGCATTTTGCAGCCCAGTGCTCTTCCTTCCCAAGGGTCTGCTTGTCCCAGGGGGGATTTGCCATCGCTGCAGTGCGTTCTCACCCCCAGGGATGGCTTCCCCTCCATGTCCAGTAAGGATATCCCGTCCAAGTGATTGCCAGTCGTCACCGCCCAAAATCGTGTTTAAGCAGCCCCTGGCTAAGACTGAAACTGCCAGCATCAATTACCAGTTCTTGAAA
>NW_011257412.1:0-522 GCF_000146605.3 Meleagris gallopavo
CCAAATAACACAGCCCCGGATGGCACAATAACTAGAGCAGACAAGGGCTTACTACTCTTGCTAGCAAATTAGCCGAAACCTCAGGAATAGATAATCCCCTCACTGGGTGGTTGGAGTCCTGGTTTGGCAAATGGAAAGGGATGATTGTGTCTGTATTTACTTCTTTGATTGTGGTCACAGGAGTCCTGACGGCCATCGGCTGCTGTATTATCCCCTGTGTGAGGGGACTGGTACAGCGACTAATTGAAACCGCACTGCTTAAGCAAACAACAATGGGGCACCACCATACTCGGACAGAATGATGATATTAGGAGAAAGTGCAGAAGTTTTTAGAATCGTGCCTTAGGAAGGAATTGCAGAAATCAACATGTATAAAGAAAAGGGGGGAATTTGAGGAAAGTGAAAAGTGTTGTTTCTGCATTGATCACTGACAAGGGGCAACTGAGCTAAAGAATTAAGCTGTAACACAACTTTAGAATTAGCTGATGTGGAATGTAAGAACAGTGTATACATGTTAGTAGC
>NW_011257413.1:0-661 GCF_000146605.3 Meleagris gallopavo
TGGAGTGGGAATTGCGGGTGGGAATGGGAATTCTTGGGGAGGTGGGATCTTTTTTGGAGTGGGAAATGAAATGGCTGTACTGTGAGATTGTTGGGTGGGAAATGACTGGGGTGAGAAATGGCTGTGGTGGGAGATGGTTGGCATCCAAAATTCTTGTACTCTGTAACTGCCACCCTGGAGGTGTTCAGGGAAGGTTTAGACGCTGTGTTGAGGGACATGCATTAGTGAGAACTGTTGCTGACAGGTGGGTGGTTGGACTGATGATCCCGTAGGTCTTTGCCAACCTTGGGGATTCTAGGATTCTAACATCTTGCTAACTGGCCTGCCACGCCTGTTACCACCTTCCGGACCTGCTACTTCATGCTGGCAGACAAATTTCTTTGCTACTTTCCTCCCTGCCCCAGTTGGAGGAAAGTCATCATCTCCACTTGACAGGCTGGAGCAGTAGCAAGTTGCACCTGTGAGTAAAAACAAGTCCCTTTTAATCCCCCAGAGGGAAGAAAACCGCCCAAACAAAAAGGCTACAGCAGGGCTCTCTCTGGACCCCTGTTGTCTCAGCACAGCTCACAGTCACTTACAGTGCACACAGCACCTACAAAAGCACCACGCTGCTACAAGGAAGGAAAACAAACCCACGACGCTCTGCAGGGCTCCGAGCTCT
>NW_011257414.1:0-313 GCF_000146605.3 Meleagris gallopavo
TTCGGAGAAAGGCAGTCGCTTAAGCAGATCGCTACGCCCCACTGAACTCGGACCCCAAACGCAAGACAACACGGCGATTCTTCCTTAGCGATTTTTGAATTGGCAAAGTCCTCTCCCTTCTATGCACAAAACACGTTTTCACAGGCTCCTGCTGCTACGAGCACAGAGCGATTTTTAAACCCAAACAAAACCACCTCCATTCGCGCTTATTTCACTCCCCTTATTAAGACCCCCGCTTTAACCACTCAAGCGGCAAACGGTGGCTCACCACCCTTCAGTTATGGCCCAATATCGCCTTCCTATCCTACTTTTG
>NW_011257415.1:0-517 GCF_000146605.3 Meleagris gallopavo
GACTAAAACCAGTCCCACGTCCCAGCTGGTTTTCAGGGTACCACATTTCCTTTGAAATGCTCTTTGAAATGAAATTTCCTTCCTCTTGCTCTTAGAGAAACTGAACGCTCACTTTAGAAGGAAAACAGAGAACAGGCGTCTGCTGCCAAGCTCCCTGGAAATGCCGGTTCTCTCTCCCACCCTCTCCAAGCATTCGGCTGGCCATCTCTAAGAGGGCACGCGTGTTCCGGGGCTGTCTGCTGCCTGAAGAGCATCCAGCCAAACGAACGTGGAACCCAAGGCCAAGCACCAGACCCGGGCTGAGTAAAGGCAGCAAAACCCGCCCATGGTCTTCACGGAGCTCGAGGGCCAGCCTGGTGCCCAAAGGGAGCAAGCGAGCGCTGCAGCCAGCAAGCTGCCGATGGGCCAAATGCCTGAAGTTTAGGGCTAAGGAGTTCAGGCCAGCACAGGGAGGACCGGCAGAAGATGGGCAGGACTCGGCACCTGACGCTGAGGCCAGCCTGCCCGAGGGGCCACC
>NW_011257416.1:0-439 GCF_000146605.3 Meleagris gallopavo
CCCATTTTATTCTGTGGGTGCCAGGATCTAAATTCTCAGGGGCAGGGAGCAGAAGATGATTTTCATTACCAATCTGGGGTCTTACCTGATGATCAGTGCCCGTAATTTGGATCCTAAGCGGGGTGGCCCATGTTGCCTGCAACATTCTCAGGGCACTGGGTCTGCCATCCCAGGGTCTTTCATTCAGGTCTCGCAAGGTTTCATACAGTCATTTTGTCCACCCCTGCAGGGACTGGGAGTCTGTCTTCAAGGCAGCCTTAAGGAATACCGTTATAACGTTCAATGAGGCCTGCCCTGTCGGATTATACGGCAGGTGGAATCGCCATTCGATGTTATTTCTTCTGCCCAGGGCAATGTGGTGTGCACGTGTCTGCTGCTACAGATGACCAAACAGATTAACCTCAAGTTTCTTATTCCTGCAGTGATCAAAGTCATTCAC
>NW_011257417.1:0-547 GCF_000146605.3 Meleagris gallopavo
AGAGAAGAACAGGCAGCACGCTGCCCAACTCCACTTATACTAGCCTACAAACTTTCTAGGGGCTCTATTCATCTTTGGTGGTCACTTCCAGCATTCAAGACAATACAAACCAACTTGGAGAGACGTTGACTAATCCCTCACTAAGACAGGGCTGTCAAAAAGATGAGCTTATCTACACAAGTGTCTTGTGCTGCTTTATCTTCCACAGAACGGCAAATCTGCACAGCCTGCACCTGCCAAGAAAACTTGCTTCCGTGGATTGAAAAGGTTTCAGACCTTCCCTACAGGGTAATACCGTTGTCAAGAAAGTCATAAGACCCACCCTGAGAACTGTGCCCTTTTTCTGTGAACTACCAGCAAACAGCGACAGCCACATAAACTGTAACTGTCTTTGCCACGTCAGTGACTTCCCATCAGCAGCCCAAGGCAAAACCCCAGGCTGTGAATTTACACAGCTCTCATGCTGATCTGCAGTGAAAACTATGTCTCCTGTATCTGGGAACCATCAGCAAAAGGCTCTGATGAAATTAACCCCAACTGGAAAAGT
>NW_011257418.1:0-487 GCF_000146605.3 Meleagris gallopavo
CTCCCTGGTTGGCCATGCTGGAGAAATTCCTAGAACAAGCTCAGGTTCTCAAGGATCTCTCCACAGGGACTTCTGCCACTCCTGGAAAGAGCTGCCTTCGCTCCTTCTTGGACGGCAAGCCTTCTCCTGGCTTGATCAGGGAAATCAAGGAACCCTAAAGAAAGTATCGAGAGGTGAAAAATAGTGAGCAATAAGCATTTTCCCGGCCTTCTTCTCTTGCTCGATTGGTTTCTTGAGGGGGCGGGGAAATGCCTCGACATCAGCTGCGTACAGGAACTATGCCAACGCTCAAGCAACCTTCAGTGGATCGTGGAAGTGATTGACAGCTGGGAACACGCGACCGACTCCCACAGCCAACAGTGCTCCCTCAGCAGAGGGCTGGCGCAGCCACGGGACAGGCACGGCCACGGAGCTGCACGGCGCCTTGGTGGCTGCCAGGCTCACGTGTGTCACCTGAGCACACTGTGCTGTGCACACTGATGTCACA
>NW_011257419.1:0-456 GCF_000146605.3 Meleagris gallopavo
ACACAGATGGATCCAGCAGGGGCAATCCGAGCAAGTGGAGAGCAATAGCATACCATCCTTCTACTGAGACCATCTGGTTTGATGAGGGGGATGGTCAGAGCAGCCAACGGGCAGAACTGCGAGCCGTGTGGATGGTTATAAGTAAGGAAGCCGGTGATGGTATCCTGAACATCTGTACGGATAGTTGGGCTGTGTACCGAGGGCTCACTTTGTGGATTGCACAGTGGGCCACCCAAGAATGGACTGTCCGTGCCCGGCCGATCTGGGGCAAGGCATGTGGTTAGACATATGGAATACAGTCAAACACAGGACTGTACGTGTCTACCATGTTTCTGGTCATCGGCCCCTACAGTCACCGGGAATGATGAAGCCGACACGCTGGCCCGAGTTCGATGGATTGAGAATTCACCATCCGAGACATCGCCCGTTGCTTACATCAGAAGCTACGGCGTGCGG
>NW_011257420.1:0-644 GCF_000146605.3 Meleagris gallopavo
GGCAGAACTGCGAGCCGTGTGGATGGTTATAAGTAAGGAAGCCGGTGATGGTATCCTGAACATCTGTACGGATAGTTGGGCTGTGTACCGAGGGCTCACTTTGTGGATTGCACAGTGGGCCACCCAAGAATGGACTGTCCGTGCCCGGCCGATCTGGGGCAAGGACATGTGGTTAGACATATGGAATACAGTCAAACACAGGACTGTACGTGTCTACCATGTTTCTGGTCATCGGCCCCTACAGTCACCGGGAAATGATGAAGCCGACACGCTGGCCCGAGTTCGATGGATTGAGAATTCACCATCCGAGAACATCGCCCGTTGCTTACATCAGAAGCTACGGCGTGCGGGACAAAAGGCAATGTGGGCAGCTGCTAAAGCATGGGGACTGCCCATACAGCTAGCTGACATCGTCCAGGCATGCCGGGATTGCGACGCTTGCTCCAAGATGAGACCGAGACCGCTGCCCGAAACAACAGCCCATCTTGCTAGAGGACATAATCCTCTCCAGCGATGGCAGGTCGATTACATCGGGCCCTTCCTCGGTCTGAGGGGCCAGGATATGCCCTGACCTGTGTTGACGCTGCAAGTGGGCTACTGCAGGCTTATCCAGTACCGAAAGCAAACCAGGCATATACCATCAA
>NW_011257421.1:0-527 GCF_000146605.3 Meleagris gallopavo
GGGAGACAACTAGTGGTTACGACCCACATCAGGTGAAGACCATTTTTAACTCAGAAAAGGCTGGGAGGGTGGTTAACTGACTCTAGAATTCTGAAGTATGAAATAATATTAATGGAGAAAAATGATTTAGTATTTGTTACTAAATCTTGCCTAAACCCAGCCACCTTCTTGTGGAAAAGGGGAAGAAAAAAGAGGAAAATATAGAGCATAATTGTCTGGATTTAATTGAGTATCAGACAAAGGTAAGACCTGACCTGCAAGATACCCCTCTTGGTGAGGGAGAGCTTTTGCTCATTGATGGGTCTTCAAGGGTGGTGCATGGCAAAAGATACAATGGGTATGCTGTAGTGCAGGGGGCAGAAGGAGAAGTAAAAGAGATGGGCCAGCTGCCTAATAATTGGTCAGCTCAGATATGTGAATTGTATGCCTTAAATCGAGCCCTTCACCTCCTTAAAGGAGAAGAGGGAACTATATTCACAGACTCAAGATACGCATATGGAGTGGTACATACCTTTGGGAAAATCTGG
>NW_011257422.1:0-522 GCF_000146605.3 Meleagris gallopavo
GATGCACCATCTGATGATGTTATTACTGCTGATGAGCTAACAGCTACCCCAGAGCAGAGATCTTGCTGGCTTTCTCAAGCTGCCTTCAACATCCTTCTGTGATAAGAATAAGCCTGGATATGTACCTGAAGAGGATGATGGTAAGGAGAGTCCCAGCTGATTTTTGTGTTGCTTTTTTTGTGGAGAAAGGGTATCATGCCATCAGAACCAACGGACGCCGATATAGTTCAGACTGATGGGCAGTGATACTCCTGCCATCTTCCTTTTGGGCAAGGATCGTGTGTCTCCCTTCCCAAATCTCTCCTGTGGTGCTCTTAATAGAATTACCAAGATGCTTGTTTTCACAAGACGTGAAACCTATGCCAGACCTCTGGGCTGAAAAGCTGTCAATATTGTATTAAAGCACCTGAATAGCAACAGAAAAACCAAGCCTTGTGAACGTGCAGTTCCGGTGCCACTCTTAAATGATGGTGCTATTCGAAAGGTTCTGGCCTTACTTTAAGATTGTTCTGGCTATCATTA
>NW_011257423.1:0-482 GCF_000146605.3 Meleagris gallopavo
TAGTTCAGACTGATGGGCAGTGATACTCCTGCCATCTTCCTTTTGGGCAAGGATCGTGTGTCTCCCTTCCCAAATCTCTCCTGTGGTGCTCTTAATAGAATTACCAAGATGCTTGTTTTCACAAGACGTGAAACCTATGCCAGACCTCTGGGCTGAAAAGCTGTCAATATTGTATTAAAGCACCTGAATAGCAACAGAAAAACCAAGCCTTGTGAACGTGCAGTTCCGGTGCCACTCTTAAATGATGGTGCTATTCGAAAGGTTCTGGCCTTACTTTAAGATGTTCTGGCTATCATTAGGTGCATGGGAACTGCTGCATCACTGCCTGAGCCTCTGATTGACCACCTGAGACAAGCAGTGAGTCAGCCATGGACAACACAGGCGAAAGGTCCATTCAGCTGCCCTGTCGGAAGGGTGACTGCCACTGAGGAAGGATCTCCCTGGAGATCACTCCTTGTGGAAAAAGACTGCGAGCCTACAAC
>NW_011257424.1:0-566 GCF_000146605.3 Meleagris gallopavo
CGCAGACAGGTGGCCCAATCCTCCCGTGTTTATGACTGGACTTGGGGAAATCCTAGAATCCTCGTAGAATGTCTTGGGATGGAAGGGAATTTAAGAATCATCAAGCTTCAACCCCTGTGCCTGAGGCTGGGCTGCCAGCATCCACATTTCATGCGGGACTAGACCAGGCTGCCCACGGCCCCATCCAACCTGGCCTTGGTCTCCTCCAGGGATGGGGGATGGGGAATATCCGTTTTTGTATGTACTTGTTGGTAATGTTCTTCCCATTTTGACGTGTCAAATGTGTTGTGCTCGGCCTCGTCCAACTGAGCCAAACCTGGAATGATCTGTTTTCTCCATTTTGTTGTGCAGCGCCAAAGAAACGCGGCAAGCTCATCACCTTCCTTCGTTCCTTGGTGAAGGCCCGCCCAAAGAAGCCGAAGGAGCGGGAGGTGGAGAAGGAAGGGGTGTTGGTTGTGACCTGGGAGAGCATCTTCTCCGCTCTGGTCGCGATGGTAAGGAACAGCCCATTGCTGAGATCTTCCTCTGCTGGGAGTCTAAAGGTGCAAGGGAGATCATATCTAGCA
>NW_011257425.1:0-449 GCF_000146605.3 Meleagris gallopavo
TTTTTTAGGTCTGACATGAAGGCGGGGGCCCGGCAGCAATTTTGCAGGTGAGGAATGCCTTTTCATCATCCCACTGAAACATGGGATGGAATCTCAACAAGAACCCATTTTCCCTGGATACAGCCATTCACAAGGGCACCGTTGGAGCTGGAAACTCCTCCCCAGCCCAGCTTTTCTGCTGAGACACCTCCCAGCAACCACCCAGCACCAAACCCAGCTCACCTGGTCACTGCTCAGCCTAAGCTGTGCCCAGCTCACACACACACCGCAGCGGTGCTTCCAGTGGGCTCTCACAAGGTAATCTCTCGAGAAAAGCACAGAGCTCAGTCTCCGTGTGCAACACGCTCACCAGAGCACCAGCTCTGCTCACCAGCTGTGCGACAAACGCCTCCAGCCCAGCAACGATTGTGAGTGCCTGCATCACTTCTGTGCTTCCATCATAAGCAAAG
>NW_011257426.1:0-432 GCF_000146605.3 Meleagris gallopavo
AGGGGCCGAGGAGTTTTCAGCTTTTCAGACTGCCTTGCCAGCGAGGAGCTGGGGAGGCGCGAGGCGCTGGGTGGACACAGAACCAGGACGGCCGACCCAGACTGGCCAAAGCAATGTTCCATACTGCATGGCACCAGGCTGAGCAACAGAATGGGGCTCACGCACTGGCTGGGCATTCAGCAGATGGTGAGCAATGGCACTGTGCATCTCTTGGTCCACGTATTATTCTCTCATCATTCCTACTCTTCTAGCATGATGATGATTGCCGTTGTTGTTTTTCTTGCTCTTAATTATCTGCCTTGTCTCTCATATTGAACTGTCTTTATCTCAGCCCACGGGTTTTACACGTTGTATTTGGATTCTGTCCCCGTCTCACTCTGGAGAGTGGGTGAATGGCTGCGCGGTGCTGAGCTGCCTGCTTCTCCCTAATAA
>NW_011257427.1:0-537 GCF_000146605.3 Meleagris gallopavo
CAAGTAACTACTGACAACGCACACTGCTATCAAGGTGGCAGGAGTAGACTCTTGAATTCATTTCAGAAAAACAGAAAGTGCCCAGCCCACAGTGGCAAGTAGAACAGACTGCACTGATGAAACTGAAATTTTCACGCAAATGAATGCAACTTGTAAACAGGGAAATGAAAATCATTTTATGAACTTGAATGTAGTTATTGAGATATAGTTACTTTTAGAGTATAATGTGATTGTTTGTCTTACATTAACTGCATTAATTGTTTGCTTATATTAATTGTTTTGGGGAAAAAAGAAGTCTCTTTTGCACTTCTTAAAGGGATATATATCTTGTTTGTCTAAAATGATAACAATAATTTTCACAATACTTACTTATGCTTATCAATTGAATGCATGGGATCAAAATAAGCACATGAAATTGATGAAAAGGGGGCTGATGCTAGCAGTTCTGGTTCTTGTTGGATATGTTCAGAATTGCCAAAATATGAGACAAACCATAGCCGTTATCAGGATTACCGCTACCAAAACAGAGTTGGGACA
>NW_011257428.1:0-486 GCF_000146605.3 Meleagris gallopavo
ATCTGGAGAACGCATCCCAGATACGGATGGATCGTTCTCTCGACCTCCCTGAAAACTGAAAACATTTTCCTCCTCTCTGTACGGAGCCACTTTATGTTTTCCTTCTCATTAAAGACTTTGTGCCGCATAGCCTGGGCCTTGTGACTTCGTTTCCTCCTAACGACATTGGTCACCTGCTCTGATAAGAAAAGCAGTGCCCACTGCCCTCAGCTTACCTCTTGTCACTGGAAACAGAGGAGGGAGAATCTGCCTCTTCTCCGTGGTACCCCTGTGAGATGCCAAAAAGCCATGCACATCAGTGGGAATCCACAGAACGCCACACACAGTATTCCTCATGTTCTGTGAAGATGGTCAAAGATGGGAAAGAGCTTTCCGTGGATGCTGAGGAGTCTGTCGCATTGCAATCAGCAACATACCCCCAGACATGGCTCTAAACAGCCTCCTCTTCTCGACCACGCTGTCGAGCAGGCCTTGGACTGCAGGGTC
>NW_011257429.1:0-468 GCF_000146605.3 Meleagris gallopavo
CACTGGATAGGCCTGCAGTAGCCCACTTGCAGTCGACGCAGGTCAGGGCATATCTGGCCCCTCAGAGCGAGGAAGGGCCCGATGTAATCGACCTGCCATCGCTGGAGAGGATTATGTCCTCTAGCAAGATGGGCTGTTGTTTCGGGCAAGGCTCTCGGTCTCATCTTGGAGCAAGCGTCGCAATCCCGGCATGCCTGGACCATGTCAGCTAGCTGTATGGGCAGTCCCCACGCTTTAGCAGCTGCCCACATTGCCTTTTGTCCCGCATGCCGTAGCTTCTGATGTAAGCAACGGGCGATGTTCTGGGATGGTGAAGGCTCAATCCATCGAACTCGGGCCAGCGTGTCGGCTTCATCATTTCCCAGTGACTGTAGGGGCTGATGACCAGAAACATGGTAGACACGTAGAGTCCTGTGTTTGACTGCATTCCATATGTCTGACCACATGTCCTTGCCCCAGATCGGCCGG
>NW_011257430.1:0-477 GCF_000146605.3 Meleagris gallopavo
GGGGCCCGATGTAATCGACCTGCCATCGCTGGAGAGGATTATGTCCTCTAGCAAGATGGGCTGTTGTTTCGGGCAAGGCTCTCGGTCTCATCTTGGAGCAAGCGTCGCAATCCCGGCATGCCTGGACCATGTCAGCTAGCTGTATGGGCAGTCCCCACGCTTTAGCAGCTGCCCACATTGCCTTTTTGTCCCGCATGCCGTAGCTTCTGATGTAAGCAACGGGCGATGTTCTGGGATGGTGAAGGCTCAATCCATCGAACTCGGGCCAGCGTGTCGGCTTCATCATTTCCCGGTGACTGTAGGGGCTGATGACCAGAAACATGGTAGACACGTAGAGTCCTGTGTTTGACTGTATTCCATATGTCTGACCACATGTCCTTGCCCCAGATCGGCCGGGCATGGATAGTCCATTCTTGGGTGGCCCACTGTGCAATCCACAGAGTGAGCCCTCGGTACACAGCCCAACTATCCGTACAG
>NW_011257431.1:0-679 GCF_000146605.3 Meleagris gallopavo
GTAATACACTGGCTTCAAAGAAGCTTTGCTTGCTACTTTCTTGTCCCCAGTGCCCATGTAATGCTTGGGAAATATTTTCTGTTACCTCAGAATAGCTTGCATACCTTCACAGATTCATTTTGTCACCAGTGCCACACGGTGTGTCACACCTTTGTCCAGTTGTGATTATGTGAGATGCACAGTGCTCATTCCTTAAGAGCCCACAGTGAGCTCTTAAAACTTACTCTTGATACTCAGCTACTCAGTCTTCTACAGATGTCATAGTTTTTATGGATTCTCCTTGTTCTGAGCACAGGACCAGGAGAAAGATCCTTCTCTTTTGGAAGTGTTTTGCCCCGTGTTCTTCAGGGATCTCATTCAATTTCTTCTGGGTTTTCCCACTGTTTGCAGCGTTGGTGCCAGGTCGTGCACCTGCAGCATCCTACAGCTTTGGCACTACTGCATTTTCATGCAGGGAGTCTGTTCCTTAGTGTTCTGTGAAAGCCAAGAGCACTTTCAAACATCTTGACCAGAGCTTTCATAAGACAACAGGAATCTGCCCTTGTAAGAAGCAAAGGAGGCCGGCAACACCTGGGTTATGTTAGGAGGAGCAGGTCAGTGCTGGAGAACCTTCCCCTCACTACTGGTGAAGCTGTCCTGCAGAACCACGTCCAGTTCTGGGCTCCCCAGCACAAGAGGA
>NW_011257432.1:0-565 GCF_000146605.3 Meleagris gallopavo
CATTCCTTTGACCAAAGAATCTAGGCCACAGTTTGCTTTCACCTGGAGGGGCATTCAGTATACCTGGAATCGTTTGCCCCAGGGGTGGAAACATAGCCCAACCATTTGCCATGGGCTGATCCAAGCTGCACTGGAACAGGGAGGTGCTCCTGAGCATTTACAGTATACTGATGACATCATCGTGTGGGGCAACACAGCAAAGGAAGTTTTTGAGAAAGGAGAGCAAATAATCCAGATCCTTCTGCGTGCTGGTTTCGCTATTAAGCGAAGCAAAGTGAAAGGGCCTGCCCAGGAAATTCAGTTCCTAGGTATAAAGTGGCAAGATGGCCGTCGTCACATCCCAACAGATGTGATCAACAAAATCAGCGCCATGTCTCCACCCACTAATAAGAAAGAGACACAATCGTTCCTGGGTGTAGTGCGTTTTTGGAGAATGCATGTTCCAAACTACAGCCTCATTGTAAGCCCCCTTTATCAGGGGCACGGAAGAAGAATGATTTATGCAGGGTCCTGAGCAGCAGCAGGCTTTTGAGTCAGATTAAACAAGAGATAGCCCGTGCCATGG
>NW_011257433.1:0-506 GCF_000146605.3 Meleagris gallopavo
AACATAGCCCAACCATTTGCCATGGGTTGATCCAAGCTGCACTGGAACAGGGAGGTGCTCCTGAGCATTTACAGTATACTGATGACATCATCGTGTGGGGCAACACAGCAAAGGAAGTTTTTGAGAAAAGGAGAGCAAATAATCCAGATCCTTCTGCGTGCTGGTTTCGCTATGAAGCGAAGCAAAGTGAAAGGGCCTGCCCAGGAAATTCAGTTCCTAGGTATAAAGTGGCAAGATGGCCGTCGTCACATCCCAACAGATGTGATCAAGAAAATCAGCGCCATGTCTCCACCCACTAATAAGAAAGAGACACAATCGTTCCTGGGTGTAGTGGGTTTTTGGAGAATGCATGTTCCAAACTACAGCCTCATTGTAAGCCCCCTTTATCAGGGGGCACGGAAGAAGAATGATTTTATGTAGGGTCCTGAGCAGCAGCAGGCTTTTGAGTCAGATTAAACAAGAGATAGCCCGTGCCATGGCCCTGGGGCCAGTACGGATGGAACAGG
>NW_011257434.1:0-490 GCF_000146605.3 Meleagris gallopavo
TTCTTCTCATATCTTTTCCATTCCTTTCCTCCTTCTTTTTTTTTGATTTCTCTCTCTCCATTTCTTTACATTTTCTTTTATTTATCGAGGACTCTCCCCCTCCTTGGCCACTCCCAATTCCGTTTTTCCCCCCTCGTCCCCTTTCCCTCCCCCCCACTCCTCTTCCTCCCATCCCAATTCCATTCCCCCCGTCCCTTTTTTGCCCTTTTCCTGGGGGTCTTTCTCCAAACAGCATAGTTAGCTGTCCTGTCTCTGGAATGCAGGGTAGCGTGCTGGACGGTGAAGCCACCAATTAACAGAGAAGCAGCAGCAGATTGGTGGCTGGAATTCTGGAGTTGTAGCTGATAGGACGACTGGCTGCAGTGAGTCAAGCATCCTTCAGCTTGATCCAGGTCCAAGGAGTGCGCAGCCAGAATCTGTCGTGTGGCCTTCATCAGAAGAGCACCAGGCGACCCCTGAGAGATACACGCGTGTGTCACAGAACTGAGAC
>NW_011257435.1:0-432 GCF_000146605.3 Meleagris gallopavo
CTCACTCCACACCCCAAAGGAAGCAGTCTCCAGATTCACATGCTGCTCTTACACCTAGCAGTCCTTCAGCGCACTTGGGATTCCCCCACGAAAGAGAAGATCACAGCCCTGAAAGAAAAAAAGAAACCACTTACCCCATTCCAAGGACCAATACTCCCCCACACTCTCAAGTGAAGGAAGCAGCTTCCAGGTCCAAATACCTACCAGCCCTTAAGTACGCTCAGGGTTCCCTGCTAAGAAAGAGAGAGAGCAGCTCCACAATGGAGGAGAAAAAAAAAAAAATACACTCACTCCATCACCAAAGAACAAGGCATACTCCCAAAGGAAGCACTCCCCAGGTTCACATGCTGCCCCTACTCTTCCCAGCCCTTCAATGGGATCAGGGAGGGGTGGAGCCTGGCTCTGCCCCACTCCACAGCCAAACTGCCCCCA
>NW_011257436.1:0-451 GCF_000146605.3 Meleagris gallopavo
CTGCATCCGGGCCTCTTGCACAAACCTGTGCTCCTTGCTCGGAGCACATGGCTGCACTCTGTGCACGATGTTGCTTACCACCAGAGAAGGCTCAGGTACCCAACACCATTTTGGCTTCCATCTTGTCTGAGAACTGCTCATTATGCACAGCCCTCATCTTTGCTTTGCTTTGGTGAGGTGGGGACTGCCATTGCTTCCTCAGTCCCACACACCCCTTCCCATCCCCACACTGCCCATGGCAGATCAGGTTCTGGACCACCTGAGGACCCAAACAGCCAGGAGTCTTTGGGTCCTGACGAGATGAGTCCCAGAGTTCCGAGGGAATTCACCGCTGCAGTCACCGAGCCACTCTCCATGGTATTTCACAAGTCGAGGCAGTCAGGTCAAGTCCTGCTGAGGAGAAAAAGGTGACAGCACACCTCTTAGGAAGGATAGAAAGTGTGACGCGGGG
>NW_011257437.1:0-573 GCF_000146605.3 Meleagris gallopavo
GCGTACGTTCCTGATCCTGGAGGCAGAGGTGTTTGTTCTCACTTAGTTAGTTGTTGAGCCTCCATGTCTTCACAGGCTAACACCTGACTAAATGGTCTGGGGAACCTTGGTCTTGGTTACATTTACCCATAATTTCACAGGGTAGCCTGTTTCTCATCTCCATTTATCAGTGTCCTCCCAGTCTATACTTTCAAATCCTTTGAGACGAGTCATTATTACCACCAGTATTGCAGTTTAGCTCTTTTTTTTACCTTATCAGTGTTTGGGGCTAGGAGTCAGAGGAGGGCTTTCTTCTTACAATGATCCGTAGGGGATCATCTGAACCTGCCAGTCCTCACAGTCTGAGGCTGGATTGGTGAGTCCTTTAACTTGTGTATTATGAGGCCAACATTTTTTCAGTGGTTTGAACAACTGTCTCTGTGATCAGCAGAACTTGGAAGGGTCTGTCCCACTAGGGCTGAAGTTTAGCTTCTATCCAAGACTGGATCAATATCCAGTCTCCAGGTTGGAAGTTGTGGATGGCAAACTCTAGTGGCATGGCTTGGGCCAACAGTCCTTGGTGTGTGAGAGAAG
>NW_011257438.1:0-430 GCF_000146605.3 Meleagris gallopavo
AAGCCAAGAAGGAAAGCAAAAAGAAATGATAAGGGCTTGAGCGAGAAGGCCCGCAGGACAGCAGAATCGGCTGGAATGCTTCCTGGGAGGTGGCACCAAAGGCAGCTGACTGAGTCGTCCGGTTTTCTGGCATGGCCGTGCGTGTCCCGTCACGGACAGTGCAGAGGAACTAAGGCAACTGGAAGGGAAGGCTTGTGCTGCGTCCCAAGCGCAGAGGACTCGCCAGAGGCAGGAGTTGATCTGTGGCAAGAGGTGGAGACGCTGCGTTCCTTCAGGATGCGTCTCTTCAGGGCCAGGGCCGGTCTAGTACGAGATTGAAATACGGCTAGCCGGGCCTGGAGAGAGAGGAGGTGACGAGGCCACAGGCTCGAGGCTTCTCCTTGTGTGTGACTGGAGCCGAGCTCCTTGCTAGGCAGAAATCCTGGACGCT
>NW_011257439.1:0-502 GCF_000146605.3 Meleagris gallopavo
GTGTTGACATACCTCTCATGTCCATTATTGACACGCAATACAGACCTTACGGGAAAAACCCTAAACATGCACTGAAAACTGAACTAGTTCAAAATGCCAAAGACATTTTAAAATATCATCAAAGCCATTATAAAACTGGTACTTAGGATAAATAATTTGTATACAATTTTTAAAAACTTAGAAATTTATTGTTAATCAATGAATACTCTTGAAAACACTGATTAGTTCTCCCAAATAAAGCAACATTATAATATTAATACGTCAAAGCATCACGATGCAGGTGTAAGAAAAAAGCAGGGAAGAGAAAGAAAGGGAATGTAATCTACCTAGAAAAACTGAGATATGATAGGAATAGACCATCAACAGCTCAGTAACTAATGCATAGCATGAGATAGAGCAAGATAGAATTAGAATTTAGAATATTTCAGTCAGACCTACTAAATTCAGACCTTCTAAGACTAGATAGTCCAGCTGCCTGAACACATGAGGGGCTTAACAAAAG
>NW_011257440.1:0-512 GCF_000146605.3 Meleagris gallopavo
CTGTCAGAAGCTGATGCCAGTGGCCTTCCTCTGAAGCGCAGCCATGTGCAAAGCCGGGAGAGGAGCACGGAGTGTGGCACAGCACCCAAGAGAGGTACAGACACACAACAGGCATCTGGCTTTGGTGCACTGTCTTTCTAGTTAGGTTTTCTGCCTGTTCTTTCCTGGGACTGTTCCTCACTTGCGTGTCCTTGGGGTGTTAATGCCTGGGATTTACAGTTTCCTTTCCTGTCCTGTTTTATAATGGGAACCCAGCGTTCACCCGAGATCCCTTACTGTGACCATGGTACGGGAGAGCTGGCATTGACTCTTTGGGATTTTTTTGCTTTTTATTTCCCAGCAGCAGTGACCAGCTCGGATGTGCCGAAGGACATCACGGACATCCAGGGTTTGCTCTCTTGGATCAATGGTGAGTTTGGGGGCTGCAGAACTGCAGGTGCGTGTTTGCACAGAGCGGGTGTGGGAAGGCTGTCATCACCATTTTGGGGGATGGTTCTTGTATTTTCAGAGGT
>NW_011257441.1:0-518 GCF_000146605.3 Meleagris gallopavo
CCATGTGCAAAGCCGGGAGAGGAGCACGGAGTGTGGCACAGCACCCAAGGAGAGGTACAGACACACAACAGGCTATCTGGCTTTGGTGCTACTGTTCTTTCTAGTTAGGTTTTCTGCCTGTTCTTTCCTGGGACTGTTCTCATTGCGTGTTCCTTGGGGTGTTAATGCCTGGGATTTACAGTTTCCTTTCCTGTCCTGTTTTATAATGGGAACCCAGCGTTCACCCGAGATCCCTTACTGTGACCATGGTACGGGAGAGCTGGCATTGACTCTTTGGGATTTTTTGCTTTTTATTTCCCAGCAGCAGTGACCAGCTCGGATGTGCCGAAGGACATCACGGACATCCAGGGTTTGCTCTCTTGGATCAATGGTGAGTTTGGGGGCTGCAGAACTGCAGGTGCGTGTTTGCACAGAGCGGGTGTGGGAAGGCTGTCATCACCATTTTGGGGGATGTTCTTGTATTTTCAGAGGTGGCAAGAGCTGTTGAGGTCCCCCGTGAGAACCCCAGCAACCCTGCC
>NW_011257442.1:0-554 GCF_000146605.3 Meleagris gallopavo
CTGTCTCCTCTGCCACCACCATCAGGGCTCAGTGCAGTGTCCAACAGAGGGCAACGTCCACTCCTCCTCTTCCTTGCCAACGTATCCAAAAGAGCCCGTATTCCTCCTGTGCTGCAGCCATGGGAGCCAACCTACCACGTCTCTGTGATCCAAACAAGATCCTGCAGCTGCACAGGGATCTGCAGCTCACCGCTTTTATTCATTTTGCTGAGTGCGTGACTGTAAACAGCATCCCGTTCCAGAACTAACGTTGGATTTAGCCTGGCTGCATCTTGTTTCTGCACCCTGGTTGGGTGTCCAGAAGGTGGCACACGGGGCATTAGAGCCCTCTGTGAGGTAGGGGTTGTCCGGTCAGCACCGACTGACACCACGATGGCACAGCTTTTCCGAAGGCCCTGTGCTGCATTTGCCAGCTGCGTGTCACTGTGCTGATCACTCCAGGAAACAGATGGCACCGGGCTTCTTCTGATGCCAATGCAATGAGAGCCCAGAACAAAGAGGTTTGTGATGCCTCGAGCTGCAGAATATGCAGTAGATGGGGCACAGAGAAAGAT
>NW_011257443.1:0-465 GCF_000146605.3 Meleagris gallopavo
CGTCGCTGTCCCCAGCCCCACACGAGGCAGCCCTGAGATGGTCCCGTGCTGGGTCTGGCCGCTCGGTGCCAGGACTGGCTGGCAGCTCTGCTCCCGTGCCGGCTGCGGACCCGCGTACCTTTGGCGGTGACCTCTGGCATTCTGTAGCCCCGCTGTGTGGCGGGGCCCTCCTCCCAGAATTGTATCTTGGTGTGCTTCGCACCGGCACGATGCTCCCCCATTGGCGCCAGCCATGCCGGAGCTCATCCTTCAGATGCGTCTGCCCTCTGCCAGATGCTCCTTCAGGATGCGGGACCCAGCGCCGGGCATCACCTTGATGCCCCCCCCGGGTGGCCGTGTCACAAACGTCGCCATGGCGACACGGTGACAGCTGGCCGGTGCTGCCTGCTGCCCATGATGACGCCGGCACAGCAGCCTGCTGCCCACAGCCTGCTGACGCGGCTGGAGCCCAGCTCTGCCCCTTGG
>NW_011257444.1:0-441 GCF_000146605.3 Meleagris gallopavo
GCTCGGTGCCAGGACTGGCTGGCAGCTCTGCTCCCGTGCCGGCTGTGGACCCGCGTACCTTTGGCGGTGACCTCTGGCATTCTGTAGCCCCGCTGTGTGGCGGGGGCCCATCCTCCCAGAATTGTATCTTGGTGTGCTTCGCACCGGCACGATGCTCCCCATTGGCGCCAGCCATGCCGGAGCTCATCCTTCAGATGCGTCTGCCCTCTGCCAGATGCTCCTTCAGGATGCGGGACCCAGCGCCGGGCATCACCTTGATGCCCCCCCCGGGTGGCCGTGTCACAAACGTCGCCATGGCGACACGGTGACAGCTGGCCGGTGCTGCCTGCTGCCCATGATGACGCCGGCACAGCAGCCTGCTGCCCACAGCCTGCTGACGCGGCTGGAGCCCAGCTCTGCCCCTTGGTGGCTGGCACTCCCCAGACCTGGAGCCCTTGTGTG
>NW_011257445.1:0-601 GCF_000146605.3 Meleagris gallopavo
GTATACTAACACAAAAGGAATGGCTGGGATATATGTGAACTTGGATTGGAAAAGCAATCCAAGGGCTGCACAAATGTGGGACAGTTCTGAGCGTAAGGAAAGGCATCTGCTGGGTGAGGGTTTTGCTGGGTGAGCATTACCCTGCTGAAGAGCAGGCAGCTGTTGTCTTTGCAGACAGCCACATCCATGGGGACTGGGAGCTTTTTCTGCCTTCCAGCTCTTGGCTGCTGCTCTGAGAGTAGAGGTTCTTCTGCACCAGCAGAAAGGATCCCATGCGTGGCTTCTGAGCCCTTCCAGACAAACCAGCTGGATTAGCGTGGCCTGTGACCTGAGTTTGGAGTTAACACAGCAGGCTTTGCCCAAAGCAGAATGACCTGTAGGCACAGCGTCCAGCAGGTGGAAGTGACCAACTGCTGCAGCTTGAGCAGCGCTCTTGAGGGAAATCCTCACTGCAAACAAAGGCCCAGAAGAAGAGAGCAGCTTGTCCCTGTGTTCACATAGTAAGGCTGTCCTTTCTGATCTGTTGCCTCTCAGGTGGTGCCTACAGCTGTGCGATGTGCTCTGCAGGAAGTGCTGATTGTTTGCTATTTAACCTTGTCTT
>NW_011257446.1:0-444 GCF_000146605.3 Meleagris gallopavo
ATATTTGGCTCCAGTTCTGCCACTGATCCTCTCCTAGGCAAGTTTCCTTAGGACCGTGCTGCCCATGCCTCCAGTGCCCTGCTCAAGCTCTGTGCAGCGCGGTTGTTTCAGACATAGGAATGACTTTGCTGTCCAGGAGACATCAGCTCGAGGTTACCTCTGTGGGGCTGCCCTGCAATGCTGCCACAAGCCCCGAGATGGGCACAACTCCCTTGTGCCTTTCTGAAATGTGGAGCCCTTGCTCCTATCCTGTGCTCTTTCATTCCTGGTCTCTTTGCGCTGTCACAGCGCTCTCAAATCCTTGCATTGTGCAGAGCTGAAGGTCTGTTCTGGACTCAGGGCAGTGATGTGGTTCAACATGGAAGGTGGCTGAGGTGCGGCGTTGGGTGAGGGGCGTGGCCTCGGCGCCATGGCGGTGATGGGGGCGGAGCAACGGTAATGGGA
>NW_011257447.1:0-461 GCF_000146605.3 Meleagris gallopavo
CCAGGCCGGCCGGGAGTCTTCTGGCCTGGCAGGGCTTCCTTGGCCAGCTGGCCAGCCAGCTACTGGCCGGCAGGGTCTCTGCATGGCTTTTTTCCTGGTAGTTCCCCCTGGTTGGCTGGCTGTTGGCCTGGCTGGGGCTCCCAGGCCGGCCACCTTTCGCCTGGCAGGGCTCCCCTGAACGGCCAGCCGGCTTTCGGCCTGGCCCAACTGGCCGGCCAGGAGGCTTCGGGGCCTTGTAAGGGTTCCCCAGCCAGTCGGCCAGCTTTTCCAAAGACTCAGGATCTCCCTCGAGGGCTGAGTGCAGCCGCTCCATGCAGCCCCAAGGCAGAGCATCCAGGCTGCCACATCTGGCTTTGGATCGCTCCAACTTCTCAGGCAGAGGGCGAAGAAGATCAGGCCTGGCAGGGCTCACCCAACCAGCCAGTTTGGCCCGGCAGGGTCCGCCCCCAGGCCGACTGGTC
>NW_011257448.1:0-484 GCF_000146605.3 Meleagris gallopavo
CCTGACCAGCGCAGAGCAGAGGGATGGGGGATCTCCTCCCTTCGCCCGCTGACTGCGCATCTTTGGATGCAGCCCAGGATACGGTTGGCTTTCTGGGCTGGAAGGGCCCACTGCTGGCTTGTGTCCAGCTCCCACCCACCAGTACTCCCAGGCCTTATGGAGCAGGACTACGCTCAGTCCTTTCATCCCCTAGCATGTTTTGGTGGTGGGGTGTTCCCCTCATCCCAGCTACTGACCCTGCACTTGGATTTGTGCCCACTGCTCAGCCTGTTGAGGTCTCTGTGGATGGCATCCCGTCCCTCTGCTGTGTCACTGCACCCCACAGCTTGGTGTCCTTAGGGTGCACTCAACCCCACTGTTGATGTCCCTGATGAAGGGGAAACCCAGATGCTTGTACCAACTGGGCGTAGAAGCCCTTGGGAGCAGCCCTGCGGAGGACTCGGGGATCCTGGTGGACAAAGAGCTGGACATAAGCCAGTAGTGT
>NW_011257449.1:0-459 GCF_000146605.3 Meleagris gallopavo
GGAGCGTCAGAAGGCAGCGCTGCAGTGCGCGGCGTCGCAGGGCTGCGCTGCGAGTGCCGCCCAACTCGGTCAATAAAAGCCAGTCACAATTAGAGATTGACAAGGAGCACACAGCCCGATTTGTCCAGCGGCACTCAGTGAGCTGCTGCACCACCTCCTCGTTATTCGTCTCGTGGCGCTCGCTCAGAACTCCCACAGCTCCATCAGCGAATGCTGCCGTCTATGGATGCAGCGCAGGCAGCAGTCCTTTGCACTGCCCACAAGCAGACTGTCTGCAAAGCGCGTGCAAAGAGCTGCGAGTAACAAAGCCTGGCCACGAGAACAACGCCATAGGGATTGCTGAGTTTCCCAGGGCAGCTCTGAGTGTTTTTGCTTTTCTGATGAGTGTATAATGAGCAAAGAAAACACCAAAAGGACGGTGTTTTCTCCCAAAATGACAGACTGTTGGTCCAGAGCAGC
>NW_011257450.1:0-390 GCF_000146605.3 Meleagris gallopavo
GGCAGCTCTGAGTGTTTTTGCTTTTATGATGAGTGTATAATGAGCAAAGAAAACACCAAAAGGACGGTGTTTTCTCCCAAAATGACAGACTGTTGGTCCAGAGCAGCATCCCTGCAGCTTAGGACCACCAAGCTGCCATCCCAGCACTGTTCTGCTTACAGACAGCGCTCAGGTTCTCCTGATGTGGCACTCAGAAGGCGTCCCTCTGTCATGCAGCCCTCCCCAGTGCCTGCCAGCCTGTCCCTGTTTGGGCTGGGATGGAACTGTTTCCTTTGGAGCGCCTGGTATGACGCTGTGTCCTGGTTCTATCGGTGCCATCCTGCAGGCTGTTGTGCAGAGCGCAGTGCAAAGCTAACTCATGTGAAAACACCCTGCACACACCCACGTGCA
>NW_011257452.1:0-494 GCF_000146605.3 Meleagris gallopavo
CACAGCACCGGGCTGTACCGGGCTGGAGCCGTGACACCACGCCAGTGCCCCAAAAGTCCCGTTTGACAGCCCACAGGCTTCAATCAGCGACTTCATGGCTGCCGGCCTGAACTACCAGTCAGCAGTAATAATCAGAGGGACAAAACAGACCAGGCAGTCCGAGCCGCCGTGCCTCACGGCCTCCCACCCTTCCCCAGCAGATCTTGCTGTGGTGGTTTGCCGTCCCTTTTCCCTTTCTGGGAAGGCTCCCTTGGTGCGAGCCTCCTCTATGAAGGTGATGCGCACGGGATCTTTGCAGAACTGGCCCAGCTGAGGATTCCAGTGTGCTCTGGATGCTTCCCAGCGTGCTGCAGCACTCACAGGACCTCCCCGTGTACTCTGGGAACGCTGCATTACCTCACAGGGACGTAGGTTCCCGCTCAAAATGTGCTCTCTCCCCTGGGGCATGGCTGTCTCTGGACACTTCACAGCCACCGAGGCCTCTTTTATCCCGG
>NW_011257453.1:0-527 GCF_000146605.3 Meleagris gallopavo
ATGGTGGAGGCAACAACTGGGTGGCTTGAAACCTATGCAGTACCCCACGCTACTGCCCGAAATACCATACTAGGTCTTGAGACACAAGTCCTGTGGCGACATGGTACCCCAGAAAGAATTGAGTCAGATAATGGGACTCATTTTAAAAATTCTCTTGTAGGTACCTGGGCTAAAGGTCATGGTATTGAGTGGATTTACCATATTCCCTACCATGCACCGGCCTCAGGTAAGATTGAACGATACAATGGGTTGTTAAAAACTATGCTGAAAGCAATGGGAGGCGGTACATTTAAGCACTGGGAGAAGCATTTGGCAGAAGCCACCTGGTTAGTCAATACCAGAGGATCTATCAATCGTGGTGGTCCAACCCAGTCCAGCTCCCTACATACCCGTAGAGGGAGATAAAGTCCCTGTTGTACATGTAAAGAATATGTTGGGAAAGGCAGTTTGGGTTATTCCAGCCTCTGAGAAGGACAAACCTCTTCGTGGAACTGTTTTTGCCCAGGGACCTGGGTCCACTTGGTGGG
>NW_011257454.1:0-729 GCF_000146605.3 Meleagris gallopavo
GAAACCTATGCAGTACCCCACGCTACCGCCCGAAATACCATACTAGGTCTTGAGACACAAGTCCTGTGGCGACATGGTACCCCAGAAAGAATTGAGTCAGATAATGGGACTCATTTTAAAAATTCTCTTGTAGGTACCTGGGCTAAAGGTCATGGTATTGAGTGGATTTACCATATTCCCTACCATGCACCGGCCTCAGGTAAGATTGAACGATACAATGGGTTGTTAAAAACTATGCTGAAAGCAATGGGAGGCGGTACATTTAAGCACTGGGAGAAGCATTTGGCAGAAGCCACCTGGTTAGTCAATACCAGAGGATCTATCAATCGTGGTGGTCCAACCCAGTCCAGCTCCCTACATACCGTAGAGGGAGATAAAGTCCCTGTTGTACATGTAAAGAATATGTTGGGAAAGGCAGTTTGGGTTATTCCAGCCTCTGAGAAGGACAAACCTCTTCGTGGAACTGTTTTTGCCCAGGGACCTGGGTCCACTTGGTGGGTGATGCAGGAAAACGGGGATGGTTCAATGTGTACCGCAAGGGAACTTGATGTTGAGGGAGTGCAGTCAGTAATTCCTAGTGCGTGTGTTTATATTTTGTTTGTCTATATTAAGCATGATGTAGTGATGTGGAATAAGGGGTGGAATGTCATGGTTTCATGATTTTTCATTATCGGTATTCCACATCATAACATCATGCAATGTACTGGGGGTTTGACTGCTGATGCTCAA
>NW_011257455.1:0-524 GCF_000146605.3 Meleagris gallopavo
CACCTCTTTTTTTAGCATCACAACTAGCCTAGACGTTGCACTCGGAAGAAGGAAAATCCAACGAAAGCCCTACAGTCAACATGGAAAACAAAAACAAACAACAAAAACAGTACAAATACTAACAAAATGCTGTTGAATCCAAAAAAGAAAAGAAGACACTGACAAATGGCACTGACATCCCATCAGCACTAGAGAGACCAGAAGATGGGGAAATAAAGAACACCCGGTGAAAGCAACGTGAGCACGAGGGACATCCGACACCAAGCCCAGAGCACCTCAGCGAGCGTGTTCAACAGGACACGGCAGGGATCAACGTACCTCGGCACAGAGACCAAGCTTTGGATATTGGCATCCACCTCCGGCTGCAGTTTCCTGCTGCTTCCACCAAGAGCCTGGCTGAAGTCCTGGCACCGCTCGCGAGGGCCGCAGTTCCATGCTGCAAGCTTTGGGCACAGGATAAATGAAAGCACGGAGTGCCTTCCGGTAGGGACACCAATGTCACTTACCCCGCTCCGGGTATCAGG
>NW_011257456.1:0-499 GCF_000146605.3 Meleagris gallopavo
GACATCCGACACCAAGCCCAGAGCACCTCAGCGAGCGTGTTCAACAGGACACGGCAGGGATCAACGTACCTCGGCACAGAGACCAAGCTTTGGATATTGGCATCCACCTCCGGCTGCAGTTTCCTGCTGCTTCCACCAAGAGCCTGGCTGAAGTCCTGGCACCGCTCGCGAGGGCCGCAGTTCCATGCTGCAAGCGTTTGGGCACAGGATAATGAAAGCACGGAGTGCCTTCCGGTAGGGGACACCAATGTCACTTACCCCGCTCCGGGTATCAGGGCACAGCCAACGCAGCAACTCAGGGGGGGCCCAGAAGGCCAACAGATCTGGTGAGGACTGGGCACATCTTGAAGGACTGAAGAGATCTTCGTGTCTAATAACGTCCACAACTTACCAAGGAACAGCACACGTTCAACTCGGGAACTCGGGCAGCCCAAAATGGCTACCGCATCTGGTGGTGCAGACGCCAATCCTAGAAGAAGAAGAAAGCTTCACATACAGC
>NW_011257457.1:0-471 GCF_000146605.3 Meleagris gallopavo
TGACACCTGACCTGCAGGCTCCCCAGCCTACGTTCAGTTGGAAAGAACCCTAACTGGCTGCCAGGATACTTTTATATATGTATAACACTTACAATATATAAGAAGTACACTAATACTTTTGCCACAATCTGTTGCTTTTTTTTTTTTTTTTTGTCCCCTAATCTCTCCAGTCTTTGGCCAGCTCTTAGTTCTTCACCAAGAACTACACAACCAGGTGGTGATGCTCAGAGCTTCTGACACTTCCAGAGAGAACATCAGAGCGGTACACTGGGCCGCGTTTGTTAATCACAGCCACCTCTGGACAACACTCTCTGCAGATGGCAAACATCATTATGTGCAGTAGGCTGACAAAAACATAGCAATTAAGACTGCATGGTGAGGGTGAAGTGGAGCTGAAGTCATGTGGCTTTCCTCCAAACTCTAAGAATTAAAATAAATGTTTGGTTGAACAGGAAGAAAGCTATAACTAGG
>NW_011257458.1:0-392 GCF_000146605.3 Meleagris gallopavo
ATTAATAATTCTGTCTTTCACTTCATTTTCCATTTTGAGAGAGAAACTCTACTCCTCTAGTGCTCCTTTCCTCTGACATCATGGGCCAAACATAATACTTTCAGAGTACCCCTTGTATTTTCAGTCTTTCACTCAGTTTTGTTGTTTGTAACTTTCTTTGTTATTATTCGTGGTAACTGCCCTTAGAAGGTATTCATACTCAGATGATTTGCTTTTATACGTTTAAAACTTCAGTATCAGACAAAAAGTATGAGTAGTGAGCTTCTAGTTAAAAAGAAAAAAAAAAAAAAGGAAAATGAAGTTCTGAGCCATTTTGAGCAAAGAGAGTGAGCCACAGAGATCAAGGGAGGAGTGGGCCAATCTCCAGTTTTGTCAGGAGCAGAGGAAGAAAG
>NW_011257459.1:0-621 GCF_000146605.3 Meleagris gallopavo
TTTAAAATATATTAGCAATTAAAATAAAGAAATTTTACACACGTTTTGGGCAATCACGGAAATATGAAGAAAATAAGGCAACAATTGTTTGCTGTATCTTTATTTTTTTAATTCTGGAATAAAGAAACTGAAATAGTTACCAGATTCAAAATAGGTGGAAGCTTTTCACACATTATGCAGCCAAGTTTTGGAATTTGTGCCTTCAATGTATTGTAAATTAAAAAAAAAGTGAATTTTTATTGAAAAACACGAAAGAAAAGTGCATTCAGAGCACTAAAAGAGCAATAAATATACAAGGGCTACTCTGAAAAGCAATGCTTCCTATTTTATTCTGTTTGCCCGTGATGTCAGGGGTGGATGTTGGTGTGGGATGGCATTAAAGGTTGAACCTTCCTACCAATACTCTGTTACATTCATCAGCACTTGCTGAATGTTGATGGAGACCAAAGAATGGATATGAGCACAGTGAGACAGTGGGTAGTGCATTTCAGCAGTGGTAACAGCAGTAGTGAGTTACTTCTGCTGATGCAGATTTTTTTGAGCATATAGAAATACAGGCTTTTGTTGATTGCTGTTGAAAATGCATAGCGAATAGTTGTGATGATGTTGGTGGAAAAAAAG
>NW_011257460.1:0-458 GCF_000146605.3 Meleagris gallopavo
CACGCAGCCCCTGCCCCTAACTCTGTGCTGTTGGGCACACCATTGCACGTGAGGTGGGACCCCCTTCTGGCCCAGCTTGGAGGCTTTTAGGGGTGTTAGCATCGGGCCGGAGCTGAAATGGAAAGGAAAAATAAATAAATAAATAATGATAACGATAATAAAAGAAACGGTGGTCATTTTTTGCATCTGCGGTTTGATTTGTGCTTGGTAGCACGATATTCTCTGCTAAGTGCTTGGCGGAACGCCAGGAATTTAAGGAAAAAAAAAAAAAAAGAAAGATAGTTTGTAAATCCTGAAAGCTTCGCATATTTCTCCTGAATGATTATTAGCACAAATATTTATACTGTGAAAAGACAACAGGCGTTATTTGTTATTCTCCTGGCGAAGTGCTGGCCGGCCGGCCGAGGCAGCGCGCTCAGCCCCTGCAGGTAACTCCTCTCCTGCAGTGCTGGGCCCCA
>NW_011257461.1:0-526 GCF_000146605.3 Meleagris gallopavo
GTGCATTAAACACCTGTGACGGTGGCAGAGCAGAGGGTATGTCTGCCTATATGACTGAGATCCAGGGGGGTGTAGGCCAGGAGATCTCAGATCACTTTTGTTGTTTGGGATGCTGTGCCATGGTCTGTGAAAAATGTTGGCCCAAGGGAGAAAGTTCACCCAAAGGCATAGTTTCCGAGTTCACACACTGTGTGATTAGGAGTGTTCTGGATTTTGTCTTCAATTGGAGGGCTTTTTGTCCTTTTATCCCTTTTTGGATCTATCCCAAGTTCTTTGATATGAAATTAATCAAAATTTCCCTTTTGGAAGCCTGACTTCTGTCATTTTTGAACTCCCACTGTTCTTTCACTCCATTTGAAGAGTGGCTTAGATAAATTCATCATCTTTTCTTTTGTTGTTGTTTTTGTTCTTTTCTAAAGAAAGGAATAGAGTAATAAAACCATGTGAATTCCTTAGTGTTTTTAATTGCTATAATCATCAATGTGAATAAACAGAATGTGCTTCAATATTTGATCTTTATTTCATT
>NW_011257462.1:0-497 GCF_000146605.3 Meleagris gallopavo
AAAAAAAAAGAAAAAAAAGCAACTATGTCAATATTTATTACTTGTAACTTACTCTAGCAGAGCCAAGCAACTTTATTTTGTGTAACTCTTCATGCTAGAAACATATTCATGTGACAAAATCATTGCTTGAGTTAAAAAAAGACACATTTAAAGTTACGACTGTGAGGTTGGAACAGGAGCAAGGACCAATATAATTGAAGTTAATTGCTTAAATTTCCAGTTAGCCCATAGACTGGAATAGCTCCTTTTGGGAGCATAAAAACTGAAATGACAGACTCCAATAATTGCACATATGTTTCAGGATCTGAAGAAAGATTAAGAAAAATCTCTCCTAAAAATAAAATCTTTTCTTGTGCCCCTCATTTAACCAGAAAGTAACTTCAAGGTAACAGCACACACTTACTACTGGCTCATAACCTATCCACCAATTCACAAATGCTGTATTAGGCCTACCACTAGTGGATTCTTAAACTACTTCTCACTAGCTCTGCTCCATG
>NW_011257463.1:0-562 GCF_000146605.3 Meleagris gallopavo
TAGCTGGTGGAGCTCTGATGGGAGATACAAGAGGACATGAAACAAATATAGAAGTTCTTGTTGCTAGAACTAATCCTGCCTAGTCTCTGGTTAAGTTTTCTCCTTCTAATGTTGTGCGTAATCAACCATGTGTCACTGGAGTTCTAAGCAGGGAAGGTACACCCAAAAATTTCAGGATGGGGGCAGAAACCAGAGCTTCAACAAGAGTAGGAGGAGTGCAGGTTGTTGTGTTAAGGTCTCCATTTTTGTTTCTAAAGTAGAAGAATAGAATAGGTGAACAGAGTTGAAAAAAGTCCAATATTAAATGGTCAATTTGCAGTCAAAAAATTAGGAAGAAAAAAAAGAAAAGAAAAAGGAAGAAAAAATTTAGAGGAGAAAAAAAATAGCAGAATTATAGGTTGACTTCAGTGTCAAGGTATTTTCTTCTTGGTCAGCAATGTTCGTGACGCTCAGATAGATCAGGTGAGCTATAAACAACTGATTGTAATGCTGGGGACTGCCTGAATACCTTCTTATGTTTTGGTCACTTGATCGATGACATGTAGTTCCATATCCTGTTATT
>NW_011257464.1:0-418 GCF_000146605.3 Meleagris gallopavo
TGATAGTGGAGTTCAGAAATACAGGGCAAAGAACCTCTTACCCAGAAGGAGCTTTTGAAGCATTCAGAAATGAGAAGGTTTAAAGCTGATAGCATTTGAGAGCATCAAAAACAGGCAGATACACAGGCTCCAGCACTGTATCTTGACAAAATCTAATTTGTAGCTGTGGATCAGAGTTAAACATTTCTGGTTTGTTAGTCAGAGTGACACCAGACAGAGAAGCTTAAGCTGGACTTTATACATTTCTTCAGACCTGGCTGCCCAAAATACATTGCACTCAGCCTGAGAGAAACCAGTCAGTGTTTCAGAATACTCTCAGGTTTGTTAGGTTTTTTAAAATGTTTTCGACATTTGGGATATTGCATGAGATTTTTTTTTCTTCCCTCCCTTGTTTTTTTTTTATTATTATTTTATTATT
>NW_011257465.1:0-660 GCF_000146605.3 Meleagris gallopavo
GGGAGTGGATGTGCTCAGAAAAATGCCACAATCCAGTGGAGGCCAGTACTCACTCTTACATGGAGTCTTAACAGTTTGACTTCTCTGGTACCTGTCTTGGTTTCATGTGGAAAGTACAACTTCAAAATCAAAATTCATTATTTTTTTTATTCCAAAAAGCAACTAACAGGCATGGAATATCTGGAGAATGTTTATCTTACAAATTAAAGAAAGGCCAGCTGAAATGCAAGCAAGGTAAACCGTAAAAATGTAGCTGTAGTAAGGCTTTAACTGTAGTACATAGTGAAATGGATTGTCAGTGTTGTGACGCTGGTAAGGAAAAGTCTTATTTCTTCATTCTAGATTACTGTCTGTAGTTGGAAATCCTTTTTTTCTGTTACTGAGAATGGAGAATTCAAGAGCGATTGTACACAGCTATCCAAGAACCAATTAGTCATACCACGGTGTAAATGCATTTTTGAATAATGCAAATTCTTACAAGCTTTCTTAGAACTTAAAAAAAAAGAATAAAATAAAATAAAAGTAAAATAAATAAAATAAATGAAATGAAATGAAATGAAATGAAATAAAATAAAATAAAATAAAATAAAATAAAATAAATACACAATTAACAGAAACAAAGGAATTACCCTGATGCCAGCTGATCATCATTAGATCACC
>NW_011257466.1:0-567 GCF_000146605.3 Meleagris gallopavo
AACTGGATTAGATGATCTTGTGATTCTACTAGTGAAGTTTTTCAAGCCATGTGACACCATAATTGCAATAAATAAATAAACAAATTGCTATCTGCAACCTTTCTACATACATCCATAACTTTTTCTCCATCTTCATTTCTGTATTGTAAATATTATTTTTTAAATAAGATTCAGTTGTCTATTTAGAGAAAAGAAAAGTATGTGATCACACCCTGTGTAATACTATGGGCCAAGCACATTCAATTCTGTAGTACCAACACAAAAGATCAGTTCACTATTTTGCTACTTGTCTGGAATTTTGTATATAAGAAAGTTTCAGAAAGGTTACAGAGACTTTGAAATTGTGCTGAAAGAATCCATTTCTCAGGTTAACAACTAATGTTCTACACATAAAGAGTAAATCATTTTTATTTGGCAACTATCACTTAGCAGTCCATTCTTATGTAGACAAAATTAATCCCTATACGTATAGATAACATACAGTTTATGTATCATTCTTTCAGCAGAGGCCACCTCTGTTACATAACAGAGTAGGCTGCTGTGGAATTCCAATTTAGATGCAGAAAA
>NW_011257467.1:0-360 GCF_000146605.3 Meleagris gallopavo
TTTTTTTTTAGACCTCTAAGTGATTCATTTTGCACAACTTTGCAATTCTTGAAATGTGTGGAAAAAGGTAAATATTGTAGTGAGATTTAGCATACTTTCAGATTATAAAAAGTATCTACTGGGTATTGGAATAGGAAGAAAAAAAACTAGTAATAGGGGTTGGTGGTGTACATAAAGAATGGGATCTGGAAATTGTTCTGTGAGGGGAAGAAATTAAAGATCTGGTGTTTATTCTAAAAAGAAAACTGGTGATAATGGTCTTAGAATAAAATGCTGTTGTGAAGAGGATACATGAGTAGAACTGCATGTAGTTTATTCAGATTGCATCAAAAGAAGTTCAGATCATGCAGTAGGAAACAC
>NW_011257468.1:0-331 GCF_000146605.3 Meleagris gallopavo
CAATTTTACAGGCCAGAAATAACTACAGTAAGTGAAGGAAGAAAAAAAAAAAAAAGATAAAAAGAATTTAAAAATAATTCTCATAATAATGTCTGTATTTACACAGCACATTTCATCCTGAAGGAAAAACAATGAGAGCACATGTTTGTACTTCACAGACTTCTTGTTGCTCAAATTCACCAAAAATAAAAACTCAAGATGTATCCATGATGGAATAAGGAAAATGAGGTCTCATTTGAATACTACTTTCCTAAGCTAACTCAATTGCACGTCCTCTAATCTGGCTCTAATACATTCGATGGCTGCTTTTCTGCCTCAGTTAATAGTTTGT
>NW_011257469.1:0-635 GCF_000146605.3 Meleagris gallopavo
AATTTGCAAGTTTGCCGATGATACGAAGTTGGGAGGATTGGCTGACATGCCTGAAGGCTGTGCTACCATTCAGCGAGACCTGGACAGGCTGGAGAGCTGGGCAGTAAGAAACCGGATGAGGTTCAACAAAAGCAAGTGTAGGGTCTTACACCTAGGGAGGAATAATTGCATGCACCAATACAGGCTGGGGGATGAGCTGCTGGAGAGGAGCTCTGCAGAGAGGGACCTGGGCGTCCTGGTGGACGACAGGTTGGCCATGAGCCAGCAGTGTGCCCTCGTGGCCAAAAAGGCCAATGGCATTCTGGGGTGCATTAAGAAGAGCGTGTCCAGCAGGTCGAGGGAGGTGATCCTCCCCCTCTACTCTGCCCTGGTAAGGCCTCATCTGGAGTACTGTGTCCAGTTCTGGGCTCCCAGTACAAAAAAGCAGGGATCTCTTGGAAAGAGTCCAGCGGAGGGCCACAAAGATGGTGAAGGGCCTGGAGCATCTCCCCTATGAAGAAAGGCTGAGTGAACTGGGTCTGTTAGCCTTGAGAAAAGACGACTGAGAGGGGACCTGATCCAGGTTTATAAATATCTGAGGTGTGGCGGCCATAGCGGTGAGGCCAGTCTTCTTTCAGTGATACGTGGAGACAGGA
>NW_011257470.1:0-503 GCF_000146605.3 Meleagris gallopavo
ATATTCATTGCGACATTACTAAGAGACTACAGTTCTCTCTCCTCTCCACTATTTCCAGCTCTCCTGCTGTTCTCTTTACTTCCCTTCTACTCCCTTCTGTTCAGCAACTCCCAGTTTCCTTCATTTGCACTTCTAGTTTTTTATTGGAATTCTCATCTTCCGCAATGGCCACTAAACTTTCATTTGCCTGCTAACTATTGCCCTGAGTATAATTTTAGAGTGAAGACAAATTCATTATTTGTTTCATTATCAAGTGCTAGTAAGTGTTTCAATTTTGCCACTGTAATTAGCATTAGAGAGTTTGCCATTAGAAAGCTGGTCATGTGTTCTTTACAAAAGTTGCTTTTTAGTTTGTAGTACTAAATTAAAAAAACAAACACAAAGTTAAAAAGTTACAAAAAAAAAACAGAATAATTTTGGATGTGCAACATAAAGATCACCTTTTAAAGCTAGCTAGCTATTGGACATTGACATAAGTCAGAGAAGACAGAATTAGAAGAAAA
>NW_011257471.1:0-498 GCF_000146605.3 Meleagris gallopavo
GATCCTACAGGGTTACTTCAGCTATTATGTTAGCACTGGAGAAACAGACTGACAAGTCATAGCCTCTCCTAGGTTTTACAACAGCAGCTATCGTGCCACATAAAGAGCAGTGCTTTGGACTGAAGCTGCCTTTTAGCCTTGCATGCTCTCAAGACATGCAAGACACTGCATACTGCCCTGCACCAAGAATGAACCTGGGACATATGCATAATTTGCAGTACCGTAGTGGAAAGAAGATTATGTGTACAGTAACTCAATCAATATTAGTGTCATGGTTTTATATTTTTTTTTGTTTGGTTTGGTTCTCAGTATTCCGCATCAATACATCATGTAGTATACTGGGATTAAAGTGTTAATGCTCCAATTCCAGGCACCTATCCCTATACGTTACAGAAGTCATGGGATCTGACCCTTCCGGGTGGGGCGGTCTCTTACTGCCCTGGCAGTGGGTGCTGGAGGGTGCTTTCCTGGCCGTTCCAAGTCTTTTCAGGTTTGAAT
>NW_011257472.1:0-446 GCF_000146605.3 Meleagris gallopavo
ACAGTACTCCAGATGAGGCCTTACCAGGGCAGAGTAGAGGGGGAGGATCACCTCCCTCGACCTGCTGGACACGCTCTTTTTAATGCACCCCAGAATGCCATTGGCCTTTTTGGCCACAAGGGCACACTGGCTGGCTCATGGCCAACCTGTCGTCCACCAGGACGCCCAGGTCCCTCTCTGCAGAGCTCCTCTCCAGCAGCTCATCCCCCAGCCTGTATTGGTGCATGCAATTATTCCTCCCTAGGTGTAAGACTCTACACTTGCTTGTGTTGAACCTCATCCGGTTTCTTACTGCCCAGCTCTCCAGCCTGTCCAGGTCTCGCTGACTGGCAGCACAGCCTTCAGGCGTGTCAGCCAATCCTCCCAACTTCGTATCATCAGCAAACTTGCTGAGGGTGGCCACTATCCCCTCATCAAGGTCATTGATGAAGATGTTGAACAAGACC
>NW_011257473.1:0-394 GCF_000146605.3 Meleagris gallopavo
TTTTTAATTGTTAATATGCATATCTGCCTGCATAAAACCACTCGGCTCCTACCCACACTGATGTGAAGGCATATATGCAAATCCACGTTTTAGTGCATGCAAGAGTTCTGTATGCAAATATTTGCCCATGCAAGAGACAGCATACTGCAGCTGCACACACGACAGCCTGTGAATGCACAGAAACGATGTGGAGATGTGCTTCTCTGTGTATCGAGCTCCATTTTTTTTTTTTACATTTATAAATGCCTGCAAACAGCTGTTTGTACAGAGCTTTGCCAAGGCTCAGAAGACAGCTGTGCTGAAGGGGCTGATACTAGCAGGGCACTGCAGCAACTGGGGGCAAATGCACAAAACTGAAGAAGAAATTCTCATCCTGAGAGGATGGGCAGATAAG
>NW_011257474.1:0-533 GCF_000146605.3 Meleagris gallopavo
AAAAAACAAAACAAAACAAAACCAAAACAAAACAAAAAACCCTTCCCATTAGCTTGTTTCTGTAACTAATACACGTATTAAAATCAGCAGGTTATAATACGCATCTAGTCCTTTCCAGCTTGATCTCATTTTGGATGTACACATGATTGGCCTTCTCCACATCCTGTAATTTTTATGAGAAGGAATCACAGAATCACAGAATCACAGAATTGTAGGGGTTGGAAGAGACCTCCAGAAATCATCAAGACCAACCCCCCTGCCAAAGCAGGTTCCCTACACCAGGTCGCACAGGTAGGCGTCCAGGCGAGACTTGAATATCTCCAGAGAAGGAGACTCCACAACCTCCCTGGGCAGCCTGTTCCAGTGCTCCATCACCCTCACCGTGAAGAAGTTCTTACGCACATTCGTGTGAAACTTCCTATGCTGCAGTTTATGTCCGTTTCCCCTCGTCCTGTCTCTACGTACCACTGAAAAGAGACTGGCCTCACCACTATGGCTGCCACACCTCAGATATTTATAAACCTGGATCAGGT
>NW_011257475.1:0-302 GCF_000146605.3 Meleagris gallopavo
ACACCTTCAGCATAAGACATAGAAGACAAAATGGTAACAACTGGAAGAACAGCATGCTGTACTTCATGCATGCATGTTGCATCATGAAAGTGCAGAAGACTAACAAAGTTCAGTGACTAACATAAACAATAAATTCAGGAGTGTCAATTAATTAACAATATTCAAACAAAATCAACATTTTTCAGTCACCAAATAAGGCAAAGAAACAGTAAAAAAAAAAGGTTATATGCTATTTAAGAATGATTTGGGGGCCTACGGGATGGTTTGCTGTTGCCTGGTTTTTTTTTCTGTTTTTTTCTGTT
>NW_011257476.1:0-562 GCF_000146605.3 Meleagris gallopavo
TGTGAAACACCCTGGTCTGAGTCACAGCTGCCACTGGAAGTAAACTAAAAGAAAAGGGAGCCCAGAAATCCAGATTGTTTTCAATTGTTGCTTTTAATGAAGGCGATCCTACAGCCAGTGCCAGCCAGTGAATCTTTTTACCTGGGCTTTGAAATGCTCCTGAAGGTGAATTCTTTCTTTCTGGCACTGGCTTTGCAGCATGCCACTGTTACGTTTGCCTTGGTATCATTCTGGATTTTCTGAACGTCTCCCATTTCCGAATTTGTACTTTTCACTGGGGAAATCCCCTCACAGCCTTTCCTTAGGTTTTCATCATGCGGTGTCTCAGCAGCACTGAGTCAAGTGAAAGCACAGCACCTGATGATTTTCGCCAAGATTTTTCTCTCTGTCCCTTGAGAACTTTCAGCTGGCAGACAGAATTTACAGAATTTACTCCCAAAGCAATGCAAGTTTTTCCTCATGCAATAAGTCATTTTCTGTAGTGCCTTTCCTGTATTGCTGTAACTCGCCGCTCTTCAATGACCAAATGTCAGCTGTCTTCTGCAAAATCTTTTCAGGAGCA
>NW_011257477.1:0-478 GCF_000146605.3 Meleagris gallopavo
GTTCTGCCATGGGCCATCACTGTGGCAGACCACACAAGCAAAGACATCTGACCCTTGCCTCCAATTGTGCACCTGAAGCATTGCACTCAATGTCGTGGGTGGCACAAATCACTCAGGAGATGACAACAACCTGGGCTCTGGTGTCCTGCAGACCTTGCAGATGCTGCTTTAAAACCTGAAGTCTAAGTTAGGAATTAAAACCAGTTCACTTACTGTGAATGCTGATTAGTGGCTTCTACAAAAAGACAGAATATGTAACATTTTCTACTTAATTTTCAAAACAATCAATCTTGAACCCATTCACCATTGAGATATTTAAGAATCATTTCATTTCAGCTTCATTTTTGTATTCTTGTCTACTGCTAAAGATAAAACAGTAACCTTAAGCCTGGCAGAAACACTATTCTGACCTCTGAGACCATGAGTATTTCTCTGATGTCTCTATTACGTGAGATGACTGACAACATCTTGATGACTT
>NW_011257478.1:0-507 GCF_000146605.3 Meleagris gallopavo
GGGAAGGGAAGGGCTGTCACTGAGCCTCTCACTGTCCTTTGTCACCCCTCCAGACCTGCCTCCAGCCGGACCCGGTGACACCGGAGCCCTCTGGCGCTGTCACCATCGTTTGCCACAAGGACGGGGACACGCACGGTGGTGAACTCTGTGCCCCCACCAGCCAGCGTCAGGTGTCACCGTCATGCGGAGGGGACAGAAGGCCCCCCTGGGGACGTTGCACCACAGTTGGTGACCAGCTGAAGGACTTCCCGGGGGAAGTGGGGACGCCGCATCACAGTGTCACACCCCCAAAGTTGGTGGCATCCCCGTATCACACCCCAGTGCTGTGGGCACCCCCACAGCGTCACACCATGAAGGTGGGAACACCTGTGTCACCCCTACGGTGTCACAGCCCAAGCTGGGGACACCCCTCTGGGGACCCCCACAGAGCAGACTGTTCCCAGGGGGTGGTGTGGGGAAGATGTAACTGAGAGCAGTGGGCAAAAGAGCTTATGGGACTCTTTGATA
>NW_011257479.1:0-440 GCF_000146605.3 Meleagris gallopavo
GACACCACCCAACATGGAGTCCCCAAATCCCCTCCCTTAGGCACCTCAAATCTCCTCTCTGATGACCCATGACACCCTCTGTTGATTCAAGAAGCCCTCTGACAGTCAGTGAAGATCTCTGGTGATCAGTGGAGCCCTCTGACAGCCAACAAAGCCTTCAGATGACCACTGACAATCTCTGATGGCAAACTGAGCCCCCGATGATCAGCGGGTTGCTGCTTCAAGTGCAGGAAAGGGAAGCGAAGGGTGAAAAAGATATTTGACCTCGTCTGGTTGATAGCAAGCTTTGCTCATCATGGCATAGAGATCTGTTTGGACTTAATCAAGCACAGAATTCACACACAGAAGTGTGACTGCATCACAGCTGTGTGTGCTGCCCGCTGCCTGGTCCTCCTCCAAGTCCTCCTCCAAGAGGCTCGGCTGCACCTCAGCGATGCCGA
>NW_011257480.1:0-598 GCF_000146605.3 Meleagris gallopavo
GTGCAGTGACACAGCAGAGGACGGGAGTGCCATCCACAGAGACTCAACAGGCTGAGCAGTGGCCACAAATCCAAGTGCAGGGTCAGTAGCTGGGATGAGGGAACAGCCACCACCAAAACATGCTAGGGGATGAAAGGACTGAGCGTAGTCCTGCTCCATAAGGCCTGGGAGTACTGGTGGGTGGGAGCTGGACACAAGCCAGCAGTGGGCCCTTCCAGCCCAGAAAGCCAACCGTATCCTGGGCTGCATCCAAAGATGCGCAGTCAGCGGGCAAAGGGAGGAGATCCCCCATCCCTCTGCTCTGCGCTGGGGAGGCCTCACCTGCAGTGCTGCGTCCAGATGTGGAGTCCTCAGTGCAGGGAGACATGGAGCTGTGCGAGTGCATCCAGAGTACAGCCACAAACACCAACCCAAGGATGGAACCCCCTCTCCTGTAAGCAAGGAGAGCTGGGCTGTTCAGCCTCCTGGAGAAGCGAAGGCTCCAAGGGAACCTGGTAACAGCCTTTCAATACCTAAAGGAAAGAACAAGGGAAAATGGAGGTGAAATCTAAGGAAAATGTCTTGTACAGTGAGGGTGCTGAGGCAGTGGCACAGGTTG
>NW_011257481.1:0-420 GCF_000146605.3 Meleagris gallopavo
GTTTGGAGTGACTGTGACAGCACTGCTCGGTCAGTTTGAGTGTGTGGAACAAGCGTGACATCCTTTTGACGGAGTCCTCGTGAAAGGAGTCCTATGGATTTGAGGTCTGAGTTTAAGGCTGTGCGCATCGTCCAGGAGTTGGGGTAGGAGATGAGGCAAGGAAAGCTGGGGTAGGAGGATGAGGCTCAGGACCAGGAACCTCTTCATCGGTACAAACTCCCGCTGTTCTCTTTTGGATTAGGAATCCATGTGGGTTTTTAATGAAGGACAGACTCATTGTGCAGCTTGCGAATGAATTCATTCTCGCCTGGTGTTTATTGGTGGTGTTCCCTAGGTGGAGCTGCAGTTGAAATGGACGCTTTGTGATCTGGTGCCCTCTGGCGCGCTCAGATGAGCTCAGTTGGCCAGGCCTGGCTCTTG
>NW_011257482.1:0-415 GCF_000146605.3 Meleagris gallopavo
AGTTTTTTCGGGGCGCGCCCGCGCTGGCCACCGGCGAAGCGCAGCCTGCAGGAGCACGCAGAACCTCCGCGTGCGGTCTGTGTCCTAACGTCGCATAGAGGGCGGCCCCTGGCCGTGGGGCTGAGCGCGCCCAAGATCAGCCAGCCGTGCAGAGTGACTGCCCCAGATCAGGCGCGAGCGAGGACCGAGGCCTCGGCTGGTGCCCTCTGTGGAGTCAGAGGGAGGGACGCTCCGCCTTCGTGGCGCGATGACGGGCCAGTCCTAAACGGTAGCTTGACCAGGTCGAGGGCGGATGAGGGGCGGAGCCTCTGGCGATGACCTATGTGGGGTGGTTTCGAGTGCTCGACCGCCCTGCCTCACTAGCGCGATGAGAGGTAAGCATGGTTTGGATGGCTCAAATCGAGCCTGAGTGACG
>NW_011257483.1:0-631 GCF_000146605.3 Meleagris gallopavo
ACCTATTTAGAAATGTACTATCACCACTTAGGCTGAAATAAAGAATTTGAGTGCAAGTAGTCTCCCCTTTAATCCTTTGGAATGAAATATTAATTCATAAGAATTAATTTGTATTTGCTGCCCTTTCACTCCTTGGTATTAATCAGATGAACATATCAAGATTTTGTAACATAGCAATCATCCATTCTCTAATATTCTCTGATCCTGTGCCTTTATGGATGTTTTGAATCTTCTTGACTTCACTGGAAACTGAGGATAGCGAGCTCTTGAAACAGTTGTCCCCACAGTTGATTTGCATACTGAAATTGCATTTATATTAAGTTCCAAAGAAAGCAATCTCCATGAGATCTGTAAAAGTTTCTCTACCAAGTGAAGAGCTCCGAATTAGTTGCAAGACTGAGGTAAAAAGATATAAAAATGTATTCACATAGAGCCTATTATTCAGAGAAAAGAAATCCTAAAACCGATTAGCCAGCTCACAAGCTGCCATCCTACTACATTTTTCTGCTTCTGAATATTTGTTTAAATTCTTATATACGATGTAGCCTTTAGTATCTTTATAATATAGAGTCAGTCATTCTCATGATCTCAGGAGCAACCTACTTCAGCTGCTCATCAGCTTCCCTGGGTA
>NW_011257484.1:0-523 GCF_000146605.3 Meleagris gallopavo
CCTCCGTCACCTTAGATAGAGACATTGATCAGATCCCCTCTGCGTCTTCTTTTCTCAAGACTGAACAGAGCCAGGTCGCTCAGCCTTTCCTCATAAGAGAGGTGCTCCAGGCCCTTGATCATCTTCGTGGCCCTCGGCTGGACTCTTTCCAGGAGATCCCGACTTTTTTTTTGTACCGGGGAGCCCCGAACCGGGCGCAGTACTCCGGGTGAGGCCTGACCAGGGCAGAAAGGAGGGAGAGGATCACCTGCCTTGACCTGCTGGCCACGCTCCTTTGAATGCCCTGTAGGATCCCATTGGCCTTCTTGGCCACCAGGGCACCCTGCTGGCCCATGGCCAACCTGTTGTCCACCTGGACCTCCAGGTTGCGCACCGCAGAGCTCCTGTCCAGCAGGTCGTGTCCCAACCTGTACTGATAGTTGTGGCTATTCCTTCCAAGGTGCAAGACTCGACACTTGCTTTTGGAAAACCTCATCTGTTTTCTGAATCTTGCATTCCGCTGTCCTCCTTAGAAAAGTAGTAT
>NW_011257485.1:0-582 GCF_000146605.3 Meleagris gallopavo
CCACCTGTCCCTGATCCCATTGAAGGGCTGGGAAGAGTAGGGGCAGCATCTGAACCTGGGGAGTGCTTCCTTTGGAGTATGCCTTGTTCTTTGGTGATGGAGTGAGTTGTTATTTTTTTTTTTTTTTTTCTCCTCCATTGTGGAGCTGCTCTCTCTTGTTTTTTAGCAGGGAACCCTGAGCGTACTTAAGGGCTGGTAGGTATTTGGACCTGGAAGCTGCTTCCTTCACTTGAGAGTGTGGGGGAGTATTGGTCCTTGGAATGGGGTAAGTGGTTTCTTTTTTTCTTTCAGGGCTGTGATCTTGTCTTTTTGGGGGATGGCAAGTGCACTGAAGGGCTGCTAGGTGTAAGAGCAGCATGTGAATCTGGAGACTGCTTCCTTTGGGGTGTGGGGTGAGCCCTTAGAATGGGGTGAGTGATTCCTGCTTTCTTTCAGAGCTGTGAGCTCTGCTTTTCTGGAGGATCTCAAGCTGGATGGCTGTCATTAATAGGGCTATGTGCTAATTGCATCCATGCGGTGGGTTGGTTTTTTTAAGGGCTATTGTGTGCATCCTTGTTGTGTTTTAAATTCTGTTCTGCGTCT
>NW_011257486.1:0-536 GCF_000146605.3 Meleagris gallopavo
CTCCCTTCGCCCGCTGACTGCGCATCTTTGGATGGCAGCTCAGGATACGGTTGGCTTTCTGGGCTGGAAGGGCCCATTGCTGGCTTGTGTCCAGCTCCCACCCACCAGTACTCCCAGGCCTTATGGAGCAGGACTACGCTCAGTCCCTTTCATCCCCTAGCATGTTTTGGTGGTGGGTGTTCCCTCATCCCAGCTACTGACCCTGCACTTGGATTTGTGCCCACTGCTCAGCCTGTTGAGGTCTCTGTGGATGGCATCCCGTCCCTCTGCTGTGTCACTGCAGCCCACAGCTTGGTGTCCTTAGGGTGCACTCAACCCTACTGTTGATGTCCCTGATGAAGGGGAAACCCAGATGCTTGTACCAACTGGGCGTAGAAGCCCTTGGGAGCAGCCCTGCGGAGGACTCGGGGATCCTGGTGGACAAAGAGCTGGACATAAGCCAGTAGTGTGCACTTGCAGCCCAGAAGGCCAACTGTATCCTGGGCTGCATTCAAAGAGGAGCGACCAGCAGGGAGAGGGAGGTGATTGTCCCCCTC
>NW_011257487.1:0-506 GCF_000146605.3 Meleagris gallopavo
TGAGTTCTGGTTTCTTGGACAGTCCTCAGCTAAAGGCTGGAGTGCCTGTATCAGCTGGGTGGTGCAACCTAAATGCAACCTAAATCTTCCCTGCCTCAACTTCAAACCATTTTCCCTGGTCCTGCTGTTATCTGCCCTTTCCAAGAGTTGACTCCCCTCCTGTTTGTGGCTCCCTTTAGGTCCTGAAAGGCTGCAATGAGCTCACCCCGCAGCCTTCTCTTTCCAGGCTGAACAAGCCCAGCTCCCTCAGCCTGCCTTCGTAGGAGAGGTGCTGCAGCCCCCTGATCATCTTTGTGGCTCCTCTGGACCCTCTCCAACAGCTCCCTGTCTTTCTTGTGCTGGGGGCTCCAGCCCTGGACGCAGTGCTGCAGATGGGGCCTCACAAGAGCAGAGCAGGAGGGGGACGATCACCTCCCTGTCCCTGCTGGCCCACCCCTCTGCTGATGGAGCCCAGGACTCCCATTTGCTTTCCCAGCTGCAGGAGCGCACTGCTGGCTCACGTTCAG
>NW_011257488.1:0-433 GCF_000146605.3 Meleagris gallopavo
AAAACAAAACAAACAAAAAAAAACAACACTCCTTAAGATCCACTAAAATAAAGGATCTACATATTCTCCTGAAATGATCCTTTCAGTCTACTAGATTTACAGATCAGTAAGATAAGCTACTGTCTGTAGCACCTATCATGCAAAATGTCTTATACCCCGCTAGATTCCCTAATGTTGAGAAAGCCTCTTCTACAAGTATCAAGATCACATACATAAACTTTAGAATACTGTAATGCTTCTCAATTTTTTATTTTTTTTTGAGATTTTTACATCTTGCCAGTTTCCATGGCAGCTATAGAAGCAAAATGTGACTCATCTTAAGACTACCCAGATACATACTCTTTGGTAAAAATAAAAAATACAAGGAGTGATAAAGGAGTGATATTTTGTTTTACAATAGTTATAAATCCAAAGAAATAATCTTATTGCTGTA
>NW_011257489.1:0-473 GCF_000146605.3 Meleagris gallopavo
AACCCTGAGCGTACTTAAGGGCTGGTAGGTATTTGGACCTGGAAGCTGCTTCCTCCACTTCAGAGTGTGGAGGAGTATTGGTCCTTGGAATGGTCTAAGTGGTTCTTTTTTACTTCAGGGCTGTGATCTTCGTCTTTTTGGGGGGATCCCAAGTGCGCTGAAGGGCTGCTAGGTGTAAGAGCAGCATCTGAATCTGGAGACTGCTTCCTTTGGGGTGTGGGGTGAGCCCTTAGAATGGGGTGAGTGATTCCTGCTTGATTTCAGAGCTGTGAGCTCTGCTTTTCTGGAGGATCTCAAGCTGGATGGCTGTAATTAATAGGGCTATGTGCTAATTGCATCCATGCGGTGGGTGTTTTTAGGGCATTGTGTGCATCCTCGTTGTGTTTAAAATGATGTTCTGCGTCTCTTCAGATTTCATTTTGCAGCCTGATGGAGTTGAAGGATTGCCTGGGCTCCTCCAGTCAGTGGTGTGA
>NW_011257490.1:0-689 GCF_000146605.3 Meleagris gallopavo
AAAATATCCCCTTCTGAGGTAATCAATACCAAGTATGCATGGAGCCCCTGGGCCAGTCACAATAGGGTGCTTTGCCAGTCTTTACCAGTGAGGCTGATTTCGGCCTCCAACATAGTTAGCTCTTGGGAACCTCCAGTCACCCCATGAATATAAATTGATTTTGTCCCTTGGTGACTCGAGGGCATTAGAGTGCACTGTGCACCAGTATCCACCAGGGCCTTATATTTTCGTGATTCTGATGTGCCAGGCCATCTAATCCACACAGTCCAATAAACTCTATTATCCCTTTCCCCCCCCTGGCTGGGGGCAGGGCCCCTCTATTTGTTACCTTCATTGTCTGCAGCAACTGGAGCAATCACCTTTTTGGAGAAGTTCACCTTGGTGGTTGATTTGTCTTGTAACTCTCTTACCCGTGCTTGAAGTACAGGAGTAGGTTGTTTATGCCACTCCTTCATATCTTCTCCATGGTCATGTAGGTAATGCCACAAGGCAAAACGTGATGTGGTCTTACTGTTGTCACTTGCTCGAGCAGGAGAACGTCTTCTTTTGATGGCTGAGACATTAGATGCCACCGGCTGGGAGGAAATCAAGTTGATGAGCCCCTCCAATAGGCTGTTTTGGGAATTCTGGTCCCCATTTGATGTATCCGTTACCTCCATGGATTTATCAGCTTCAGGCACGGTTGATAG
>NW_011257491.1:0-524 GCF_000146605.3 Meleagris gallopavo
CATTAAAAGCACAGTTTGAGATGGTACATGTTTTCACACTAAGAGTTGCTTTTGCCCCTGTCTTCATAGGTTATCAGCGTCAGCTGCTCTACAAACATGATGATGGCTCCTACAGTGCCTTTGGGAAGTCTGACACCCAGGGCAACACATGGTGAGTGGCCAGAGTTGGAGCTGTCATCCCAAACCTAGCATCCATTCTATTTCCTGGATGTGACATATGTGCTCTGCCCACAGGCTGACAGCTTTTGTGGCCAGGTCCTTTGGGCAGGCCAGCTCTTACATTTACATCAGCAAAAATCATGTGCAAGATGCTGTGCTCTGGCTGCAGAAGCATCAGTTATCCAACGGTTGCTTCCAGAGTGTGGGGAAGCTCTTCAATAATGACTTGAAGGTATGACTAATGGCAATGGAAGTAGGAGTGGGAGAAACACGATATGGGGACGGGGTCACGTTCTCCAGGCTCTTCTGCTGTGCACAGTAGCACAAAGCATGGTTTAACTCAGTCAGACATATTCCCTGAGCAG
>NW_011257492.1:0-606 GCF_000146605.3 Meleagris gallopavo
CCCCTGTCTCACTTGAAAACCACTTTCCCCTTGTCCTATCGCTATCCACCCTCCTAAACAGTCGTTGCCCCCTCCTGCTTATGCGCTCCCTTCGAGTCTTGGAAGGCTGTCATGAGCTATCTCCAGAGCTTTCTCTTCTCCCACAGAAACAATCCCAGTTCCGTCAACATTTCTTTCTAAGAGAGGTGCTCCAGCCCTCTGATCATCTTCGTGGCCCTTCTCTGGACCTGCTCCAAAAGCTCCACATCATTCCCGTGCTGGAGCCCCAGGCCTGGACGCAGTGCTGCACAGTGGGGCCGCACACCAGAGCCGAGTCGAGGGGGACAATCACCTCCCTCTCCCTGCTGGTCGCTCCTCTTTGAATGCAGCCCAGGATACAGTTGGCCTTCTGGGCTGCAAGTGCACACTACTGGCTTATGTCCAGCTCTTTGTCCACCAGGATCCCCGAGTCCTCCGCAGGGCTGCTCCCAAGGGCTTCTACGCCCAGTTGGTACAAGCATCTGGGTTTCCCCTTCATCAGGGACATCAACAGTGGGGTTGAGTGCACCCTAAGGACACCAAGCTGTGGGGTGCAGTGACACAGCAGAGGGACGGGATGCCATCCAC
>NW_011257493.1:0-493 GCF_000146605.3 Meleagris gallopavo
TTACCTCGCCGGAAAAGCCTGGGAGCTCAGAGTAGGCAGCGCCATGTTTTGAGGGACAGACCAGCCTGACAGGGAACAGGTTTTGCACCTCCCACCTGCAGGGGGAAGGATCCTACAAGGTCAGAAAAACACCTCCTGCCAAGCAGCCTGCTTGGTAGGATCCTGCTGAAGGGGGACGGGCTGGGAACTACAAGCCGCCTTTTTCAGTCCCTGCTTGTGACGCTCTGTACGTCAGATGTCTCCCTCTGGGTACCCAGACTTTTCCAACGCTTTCCTGTATCTGTCTTCCCGCTGTCAGCCAGCGTTTCATTACAGCCATGGCACAAGCAGACGTGAAGGACCACAGATGTTGGTAGAAAACACCAACAGGAAAAACTGCGCATAGTTCTTCCTGCTCCTGTGAGAATTTCCGTGCACATACATGCATATAAGTTGTTGCCTTTTATAAGATGTCAAGTAATTACCCCATGGTACAAAAAAAAAAACAAAAACC
>NW_011257494.1:0-471 GCF_000146605.3 Meleagris gallopavo
ATTTGAGACAAAGACTATGAAGACTACGAAACAGCTGTTAAGAAACTTAATGGAGGACTGTATTCCAGTGATCAGAAAGGGAAAAGAAAATTGCAAGCTATGTCTGAAAACACAATGCTTCTGATATGCCCACACTTCAGCTTCAAGTCTAGAGGACATTTAGGCTCTGAGGTTAAGTGTCCTGAGACAGGTGGTTTTAGAAACACTGATGCTGCAGTCAGAAAAGCAGCTGCTTAGCAGTTTTTAGCATTGGTGAGTTGAATTGTTAGCATTATGTGCAACCTGAATGAGAAATGCATGTTTTAGAGCCTCTAAACAAGAGCATCAGAGTGTTTTCCTAGTTGGAGACTTTCTGCCATTCTGAATGTGGAGAGCTTTGCTCCACAAGATGCATGGAAAGGCTTGGGGGGAGGGGTGGAAGAATGGTTGACAGCTGTGAATGTTTGCTACTTCTGCAGATAGTTTTGTACA
>NW_011257495.1:0-617 GCF_000146605.3 Meleagris gallopavo
ATTTATTTTGTTTCTCAGACAAAAAATATTGGACATCTGTTATAGCAGATATCCAATTTACACCTTTTGACTAAAGATAAAACAGAACCAGAAACGACAACAGGCCGGAGAATACCAGTGATGTGATTGTCCTCTTCTTCCATTTTTGCATTTCTGCTCACCTTGTGTCTAAAGCACTTAGCTACTTGAAACTCTTCCATATCAGCCACTACTTGTCCATCCAAGAAGAGTGTGTACACTAGAAGCTTGATGTCAGGCAGGAAGTCATTACCAATAGTTAGAGTTAATGAGAAGGAGCCATGCAGATCTGTACAATGCAGGAAAGAAGAGAGGAAAAGCACTCACTTGAATCCATGCCATTCAGAATCAGCTGAGTTGAGACAGGAATCAGAAGAGGGAATTCATTATTTTCTACCTGTAAACAGGAACACTTCATACAGTGCCACAGACTGCAGATTAACAGTAATTGTAAAATAGTAGCCTATCCTCAAGGTTGGCAAAATATCTCTCTTCCCTCCTCCTGCACGTTATGTAAGCAGATGAACTACACAAATTTTTATCTTCTCAAAGATATAAGCTAGCAGCAAAGTCACAAGGTTAGGAATTAGATCAACTAG
>NW_011257496.1:0-567 GCF_000146605.3 Meleagris gallopavo
CCCTTCGCCCGCTGACTGCGCATCTTTGGATGCAGCCCAGGATACGGTTGGCTTTCTGGGCTGGAAGGGCCCATTGCTGGCTTGTGTCCAGCTCCCACCCACCAGTACTCCCAGGCCTTATGGAGCAGGACTACGCTCAGTCCTTTCATCCCCTAGCATGTTTTGGTGGTTGGCTGTTCCCTCATCCCAGCTACTGACCCTGCACTTGGATTTGTGCCCACTGCTCAGCCTGTTGAGGTCTCTGTGGATGGCATCCCGTCCCTCTGCTGTGTCACTGCACCCCACAGCTTGGTGTCCTTAGGGTGCACTCAACCCCACTGTTGATGTCCCTGATGAAGGGGAAACCCAGATGCTTGTACCAACTGGGCGTAGAAGCCCTTGGGAGCTGCCCTGCAGAGGACTCAGGGATCCTGGTGGACAAAGAGCTGGACATAAGCCAGTAGTGTGCACTTGCAGCCCAGAAGGCCAACTAGATCCTGGGCTGCATTCAAAGAGGAGCGACCAGCAGGGAGAGGGAGGTGATTGTCCCCCTCGACTCGGCTCTGGTGTGGCCCCATGTGCAGCACT
>NW_011257497.1:0-573 GCF_000146605.3 Meleagris gallopavo
GGAGCAGGACTACGCTCAGTCCTTTCATCCCCTAGCATGTTTTGGTGGTTGGCTGTTCCCTCATCCCAGCTACTGACCCTGCACTTGGATTTGTGCCCACTGCTCAGCCCTGTTGAGGTCTCTGTGGATGGCATCCCGTCCCTCTGCTGTGTCACTGCACCCCACAGCTTGGTGTCCTTAGGGTGCACTCAACCCCACTGTTGATGTCCCTGATGAAGGGGAAACCCAGATGCTTGTACAAACTGGGCGTAGAAGCCCTTGGGAGCAGCCCTGCGGAGGACTCGGGGATCCTGGTGGACAAAGAGCTGGACATAAGCCAGTAGTGTGCACTTGCAGCCCAGAAGGCCAACTAGATCCTGGGCTGCATTCAAAGAGGAGCGACCAGCAGGGAGAGGGAGGTGATTGTCCCCCTCGACTCGGCTCTGGTGCGGCCCCATGTGCAGCACTGCGTCCAGGCCTGGGGCTCCAGCACAGGAATGATGTGGAGCTTTTGGAGCAGGTCCAGAGAAGGGCCACGAAGATGATCAGAGGGCTGGAGCACCTCTCTTAGAAAGAAATGTTGAGGGAACTGGG
>NW_011257498.1:0-577 GCF_000146605.3 Meleagris gallopavo
ATCTGGACGCAGCACTGCAGGTGAGGCATCACCAGCGCAGAGCAGAGGGATTGGGGGATCTCCTCCCTTCGCCTGCTGACTGCGCATCTTTGGATGCAGCCCAGGATACGGTTGGCTTTCTGGGCTGGAAGGGCCCATTGCTGGCTTGTGTCCAGCTCCCACCCACCAGTACTCCCAGGCCTTATGGAGCAGGACTACGCTCAGTCCTTTCATCCCCTAGCATGTTTTTGGTGGTGGGTGTTCCCTCATCCCAGCTACTGACCCTGCACTTGGATTTGTGCCCACTGCTCAGCCTGTTGAGGTCTCTGTGGATGGCATCCCGTCCCTCTGCTGTGTCACTGCACCCCACAGCTTGGTGTCCTTAGGGTGCACTCAACCCCACTGTTGATGTCCCTGATGAAGGGGAAACCCAGATGCTTGTACAAACTGGGCGTAGAAGCCCTTGGGAGCAGTCCTGCGGAGGACTCGGGGATCCTGGTGGACAAAGAGCTGGACATAAGCCAGTAGTGTGCACTTGCAGCCCAGAAGGCCAACTGTATCCTGGGCTGCATTCAAAGAGGAGCGACCAGCAGGGAGA
>NW_011257499.1:0-502 GCF_000146605.3 Meleagris gallopavo
CATCCTGGAAGTGACTCTCAACACACATTCCAGTGCGTCACCACCCTGTGCGTGAAAAGCTGCCTCCTAATAACCAACCTAAACCTCCCCTGTCTCACTTGAAAACCATTTTCCCCCTTGTCCTATCGCTATCCACCCTCCTAAACAGCCGTTGCCCCCTCCTGCTTATGCGCTCCCTTCGAGTCTTGGAAGGCTGTCATGAGCTATCTCCAGAGCTTTCTCTTCTCCCACAGAAACAATCCCAGTTCCCTCAACATTTCTTTCTAAGAGAGGGGCTCCAGCCCTCTGATCATCTTCGTGGCCCTTCTCTGGACCTGCTCCAAAAGCTCCACATCATTCCTGTGCTGGAGCCCCCAGGCCCTGGACGCAGTGCTGCACATGGGGCCGCACCAGAGCCGAGTCGAGGGGGACAATCACCTCCCTCTCCCTGCTGGTCGCTCCTCTTTGAATGCAGCCCAGGATACAGTTGGCCTTCTGGGCTGCAAGTGCACACTACTGGCTT
>NW_011257500.1:0-451 GCF_000146605.3 Meleagris gallopavo
CTTCGTGGCCCTTCTCTGGACCTGCTCCAAAAGCTCCACATCATTCCCGTGCTGGAGCCCCCAGGCCCTGGACGCAGTGCTGCACATGGGGCCGCACACCAGAGCCGAGTCAGGGGGACAATCACCTCCCTCTCCTTGCTGGTCGCTCCTCTTTGAATGCAGCCCAGGATACAGTTGGCCTTCTGGGCTGCAAGTGCACACTACTGGCTTATGTCCAGCTCTTTGTCCACCAGGATCCCCGAGTCCTCCGCAGGGCTGCTCCCAAGGGCTTCTACGCCCAGTTTGTACAAGCATCTGGGTTTCCCCTTCATCAGGGACATCAACAGTGGGGTTGAGTGCACCCTAAGGACACCAAGCTGTGGGGTGCAGTGACACAGCAGAGGGACGGGATGCCATCCACAGAGACCTCAACAGGCTGAGCAGTGGGCACAAATCCAAGTGCAGGGTCAGT
>NW_011257501.1:0-334 GCF_000146605.3 Meleagris gallopavo
CCATGCGGTGTTTTTTAAGGGCATTGTGTGCATCCTTGTTGTGTTTTAAATTATGTTCTGCGTCTCTTCTGATTTCATTTTGCAGCCTGATGGAGTTGAAGGATTGCCTGGGCTCCTCCAGTCAGTGGTGTGAGATGTGTCCAGCAGGTAATGAACATCATGCACCCCATGTTGGTGCGCTGCTTGTATGCAGGTAGGTTTGCGATGTGATCCGACTCCCCCATGCTGCCATCCACAGCTAGATCAAGTTGCTCAGAGTCTGAGCCAGGCTCACCTTGAAAGGCAACCTGTGCCACTGCATCAGCACCCTCACTGTACAGACATTTTCCTTAGA
>NW_011257502.1:0-406 GCF_000146605.3 Meleagris gallopavo
ATGTGATCCGACTCCCCCACTGCTGACCATCCACAGCTAGATCAAGTTGCTCAGAGTCTGAGCCAGGCTCACCTTGAAAGGCAACCTGTGCCACTGCATCAGCACCCTCACTGTACAGACATTTTCCTTAGATTTCACCTCCATTTTCCCTTGTTCTTTCCTTGAGGTATTGAAAGGCTGTTACCAGGTTCCCTTGGAGCCTTCACTTCTCCAGGCTGAACAGCCCAGCTCTCCTTGCTTACAGGAGAGGGGTTCCATCCTTGGGTTCGTGTTTGTGGCTGTACTCTGGATGCACTCGCACAGCTCCATGTCTCCCTGCACTGAGGACTCCACATCTGGACGCAGCACTGCAGCTGCGGCCTGACCAGCGCAGAGCAGAGGGATGGGGATCTCCTCCCTTCGCCCG
>NW_011257503.1:0-475 GCF_000146605.3 Meleagris gallopavo
TTTGGTGGTGGGTGTTCCCTCTTCCCAGCTACTGACCCTGCACTTGGATTTGTGCCCACTGCTCAGCCTGTTGAGGTCTCTGTGGATGGCATCCCGTCCCTCTGCTGTGTCACTGCACCCCACAGCTTGGTGTCCTTAGGGTGCACTCAACCCCACTGTTGATGTCCCTGATGAAGGGGAAACCCAGATGCTTGTACCAACTGGGCGTAGAAGCCCTTGGGAGCAGCCCTGCGGAGGACTCGGGGATCCTGGTGGACAAAGAGCTGGACATAAGCCAGTAGTGTGCACTTGCAGCCCAGAAGGCCAACTGTATCGTGGGCTGCATTCAAAGAGGAGCGACCAGCAGGGAGGAGGGAGGTGATTCGTCCCCCTCGACTCGGCTCTGGTGCGGCCCCATGTGCAGCACTGCGTCCAGGCCTGGGGCTCCAGCACAGGAATGATGTGGAGCTTTTGGAGCAGGTCCAGAGAAGGGCCA
>NW_011257504.1:0-462 GCF_000146605.3 Meleagris gallopavo
AGGAAGTTACTGGTGTTGATATGCTGAGGCTCACTTATGGTACGATTCCAGTTATCAAGTAGATGTGGTCCAGAAGTGCATTTGCATATTTCTCTTCTTGTCTCTTCTGTTTAAGTAGGATTGATTGAGATCATTAAGTAAGTCACAGCTGTGGATCACAGAGTTGAAAGATGTGCTCAGTGCCATACCAACTAGAGCCATCCTCAAGAAAGGGGAAGTGGAGAGGGCCAGGACTTAAACTGTGCTCCTCTGTAAAACATTGCTACAGCTGATTCCTAAGCCTCGGTGATGCTTAGAAAGTGAGTGTTCTTTCTGATGCTCCTGTGTTCCCTGGTGGTTATGTGCAGAGTCATTTAGCACCTTTAAGGTGCTGTGAATGAAGGAACATTTCTGTGAGGTTTTGCAAGCAGCTGAGAAGGGGTGGTGTGATGTGTGGCACAGAGAGCCAAGAGAGTGGCAGCC
>NW_011257505.1:0-428 GCF_000146605.3 Meleagris gallopavo
CAGAAGTGCATTTGCATATTTCTCTTCTTGTCTCTTCTGTTTAAGTAGGATTGATTAAGATCATTAAGTAAGTCACAGCTGTGGATCACAGAGTTGAAAGATGTGCTCAGTGCCATACCAACTAGAGCCATCCTCAAGAAAGGGGAAGTGGAGAGGGCCAGGACTTAAACTGTGCTCCTCTGTAAAACATTGCTACAGCTGATTCCTAAGCCTCGGTGATGCTTAGAAAGTGAGTGTTCTTTCTGATGCTCCTGTGTTCCCTGGTGGTTATGTGCAGAGTCATTTGGCACCTTTAAGGTGCTGTGAATGAAGGAACATTTCTGTGAGGTCTTGCAAGCAGCTGAGAAGGAGTGGTGTGATGTGTGCACAGAGAGCCAAGAGAGTGGCAGCCTCCTGCAGCTGCTCCTGCCCCACACGCCCTCCTGCCG
>NW_011257506.1:0-375 GCF_000146605.3 Meleagris gallopavo
AAACTCTCGTATTTCTGGGAGAAAGCGGGGATTTCTGGGTAGAAAATATCATATTTCTGGGTAGAAAACTGCAGTTCCTGGCAGAAAATGGTGTATTTTTGGGGAGAAAACGTGGGATTTGTGGCAGAATATATAATATTTTGGGGGAGAAAATTACTATGACTTGGAGATATTGTCATATTTTTGCGGAAGCAAACTGGTATATCTGGGAGAAAAAGTCATATTTCAGGGCACAAAGCTGGTATTTCTTGGAGAAAATGCCATATTTTTTCGGGGACTAAACTGGTATTTCTGGCAGAAAACGTTGTGTTTTGTCAGGAGAAAATGGGTATTTCTGGCACCAAATGTCATCTTTCATGGAGAAATGTGGCGTTT
>NW_011257507.1:0-529 GCF_000146605.3 Meleagris gallopavo
ATATTTCAGGGCACAAAGCTGGTATTTCTTGGAGAAAATGCCATATTTTTTCGGGGACTAAACTGGTATTTCTGGCAGAAAACGTTGTGTTTGTCAGGAGAAAATGGGGTATTTCTGGCACCAAATGTCATCTTTCATGGAGAAATGTGGCGTTTCTGGGAGAAAACGTGATATTTCTGGGGAGAATACTGCAGTTTCTGGGAGGAAATGTCATATTTTGGGGGGGAAATCTCCAATTTCTAGGACAAAATGTCATATTTTTGGCGGGAAAACTGGTATTTCTGTGAGACAATGTCCTATTTCCGGGAGAAAACTGGGTTTTCTGGTAGAAAACGTTGAGATTTGGTGAGAAAACTGGTATATCTGGCACAAAATATCATATTTCTGGGAGAAAGCTGATATTTCTGAGAGACATTGCCATATTTTGGGAAGAAACGGATATTTCTGGGAGAAAAGGTCATATTTGAGGAAGAAAACTGGTATATCCGGGAGAAAAAGTCATGTTTCTGGGCAGAGAACTGGTATTTCT
>NW_011257508.1:0-542 GCF_000146605.3 Meleagris gallopavo
TGTTGGTGCGCTGCTTGTATGCAGGTAGGTTTGCGATGTGATCCGACTGCCCCATGCTGACCATCCACAGCTAGATCAAGTTGCTCAGAGTCTGAGCCAGGCTCACCTTGAAAGGGCCAGCACATCCACCATGTCTCTGGCAACCTGTGCCACTGCCTCAGCACCCTCACTGTACAAGACATTTTCCTTAGATTTCACCTCCATTTTCCCTTGTTCTTTCCTTTAGGTATTTAAAAGGCTGTTACCAGGTTCCCTTGGAGCCTTCACTTCTCCAGGAGGCTGAACAGCCCAGCTCTCCTTGCTTACAGGAGAGGGGTTCCATCCTTGGGTTCGTGTTTGTGGCTGTACTCTGGATGCACTCGCACAGCTCCATGTCTCCCTGCACTGAGGACTCCACATCTGGACGCAGCACTGCAGCTGAGGCCTCACCAGCGCAGAGCAGAGGGATGGGGATCTCCTCCCTTCGCCCACTGACTGCGCATCTTTGGATGCAGCCCAGGATACGGTTGGCTTTCTGGGCTGGAAGGGCCCATTGCTGGCTT
>NW_011257509.1:0-487 GCF_000146605.3 Meleagris gallopavo
CCACCATGTCTCTGGCAACCTGTGCCACTGCCTCAGCACCCTCACTGTACAAGACATTGTCCTTAGATTTCACCTCCATTTCCCTTGTTCTTTCCTTTAGGTATTAAAAGGCTGTTACCAGGTTCCCTTGGAGCCTTCACTTCTCCAGGAGGCTGAACAGCCCAGCTCTCCTTGCTTACAGGACAGGGGTTCCATCCTTGGGTTCGTGTTTGTGGCTGTACTCTGGATGCACTCGCACAGCTCCATGTCTCCCTGCACTGAGGACTCCACATCTGGACGCAGCACTGCAGCTGAGGCCTCACCAGCGCAGAGCAGAGGGATGGGGGATCTCCTCCCTTCGCCCACTGACTGCGCATCTTTGGATGCAGCCCAGGATACGGTTGGCTTTCTGGGCTGGAAGGGCCCATTGCTGGCTTGTGTCCAGCTCCCACCCACCAGTACTCCCAGGCCTTATGGAGCAGGACTACGCTCAGTCCTTTCATCCCCT
>NW_011257510.1:0-739 GCF_000146605.3 Meleagris gallopavo
AAAGAGGAGCGACCAGCAGGGAGAGGGAGGTGATTGTCCCCCTCGACTCGGCTCTGGTGCGGCCCCATGTGCAGCACTGCGTCCAGGCCTGGGGCTCCAGCACAGGAATGATGTGGAGCTTTTGGAGCAGGTCCAGAGAAGGGCCACGAAGATGATCAGAGGGCTGGAGCACCTCTCTTAGAAAGAAATGTTGAGGGAACTGGGATTGTTTCTGTGGGAGAAGAGAAAGCTCTGGAGATAGCTCATGACAGCCTTCCAAGACTCGAAGGGAGCGCATAAGCAGGAGGGGGCAACGGCTGTTTAGGAGGGTGGATAGCGATAGGACAAGGGGAAATGGTTTGAAGTGAGACGAGGGGAGGTTTAGGTTGGTTATTAGGAGGCAGCTTTTCACGCCCAGGGTGGTGACGCACTGGAATGTGTGCTTGAGAGTCACTTGCAGGATGATCTGCTCCATGATCCGTGACCAGCACAGAGGTGAGACTGACATGCTGGTAGTTCCCCGCGTCACACTTTCTATCCTTCCTAAGAGGTGTGCTGTCACCTTTTTTCTCCTCACCAGGGACTTGACCTGACTGCCTCGACTTGTGAAATACCATGGAGAGTGGCTCGGTGACTGCAGCGGTGAATTCCCTCGGAACTCTGGCACTCATCTCGTCAGGACCCAAAGACTCGTGGATGTTTGGGTCCTCAGGTGGTCCAGAACCTGATCCTCCCATGGCAGTGTGGGATGGGAAGGGGT
>NW_011257511.1:0-544 GCF_000146605.3 Meleagris gallopavo
CACAGGAGGCTGACCACAGTAGAAGAAATAAGATAAGTCAGCAGATGAAGGGATGAGACTCCTTTAAAACCATGTCCAGTAAAGCACAGAACTTAAGCCAGGACACTGGTCAGAAAGCCAGAAGCAGCTAGCACTACTCCACCACAGATTTTAACGCATATCACAGAATAAAGGGTAGTTCAGTACATCCTGTTTTTCTTGGCAAAGCCAACTCCCCGTGATAACTTGATACTTGTGCAAAAAAGAAAGGTAAAACTTCTGTCAAATTCCAGAGACAGGTATTAAAAGAACTAAAAGACAGGCAGGGAGTTAGGAAGAAACACAGATGTTCTCCAACTACTCCGTCATTCTTAGTTTCCCTTTCCCACAATGAATTAAAAACTCATCCCTTTCTTAAACAGCTAGAGCAACTATCTATAAAGAATGGATATTTCTTCTCAAATGCGTTTTCACAGTAATTGATAGAAATAGTTGACTGATGCTTTTATCAAGTTTGTGTTTTTGCCTAATTTTTCATTAGAAAAGCCTATCAGTGTAACCGCAC
>NW_011257512.1:0-485 GCF_000146605.3 Meleagris gallopavo
CCTGTTTTATAATGGGAACCCAGCGTTCACCCGAGATCCCTTCCTGTGACCACGGTACGGGAGAGCTGGCATTGACTCCTTGGGATTTTTTTGCTTTTTTTCCCAGCAGCAGTGACCAGCTCGGATGTGCCGAAGGACATCACGGACATCCAGGGTTTTGCTCTCGTGGATCAATGGTGAGTTTGGGGGCTGCAGAGCTGCAGGTGCGTGTTTGCACAGAGCGGGTGTGGGAAGGCTGTCATCGCCATTTTGGGGGATGTTCTTGTATTTTCAGAGGTGGCAAGAGCTGTTGAGGTCCCCCGTGAGAACCCCAGCAGCCCTGCCCCAGGATGCTTCATTGCTGAGCTCCCTGACAACCCCAGGGACAACAGGGAGCTCAGCACACAGGCTGCCACTGGGACGCCCGCTGACCCCTTCTGGGGGCTTCCACCATCCCCCGGGTTCCTGCCTGAGCTGCCGTGTGGGTTGTCGCAGCTGCACCCTGC
>NW_011257513.1:0-359 GCF_000146605.3 Meleagris gallopavo
GCGCGCGGGCAGCCGTGGCCTGCACATCAGCCTCCCGTTGAGGCACGAGGAGTTGAGGCACATGGGGATGTGGGAGGGCGTGCAGCAGGAGGGGCATTGGGCCCGAGCCCCGCTGGTGTTTTGTCACAGCACAGGGGCTGCGGGGGACGCCGGCAGCGCAGAGCGGGGAAGGAAAGCCGGGCTGGTGTGTAGGCCAGGGCATGGAAAATCTTCCCTCAGCACATGCGTAGCTGCTGAGGTTTTCCCCCAAGTCTTCGTGCTCTTGGATAATAAGGCTCTGCAGCAAAAGCAGCGGGGCACTCCTGATAGCTGGGGCTCAGGAAAGGGCCAGAAGAAGAGGGTGGCCAGCAGGGACAGGG
>NW_011257514.1:0-572 GCF_000146605.3 Meleagris gallopavo
TTCGGAAGCAGCCCGAACCCCCTCATACGCGGCTAAGATCTCCTTCTCAGTTGGAGTGTAGCACTCTTCAGACCCTCTGTACGCCCGACTCCAGAATCCCAGGGGTCGGCCTCGGGTCTCTCCTGAGGCTCTTTGCCACAAACTCCAAGTGGGACCTTTCTCTCCAGCAGCAGTGTAGAGGATGTTCTTCGCATCCTGTTCCATCCGTACTGGCCCCAGGGCCACGGCACGGGCTATCTCTTGTTTAATCTGCTCAAAAGCCTGCTGCTGCTCAGGACCCCACATAAAATCATTCTTCTTCCGTGTCACCTGATAAAGGGGGCTTACAATGAGGCTGTAGTTTGGAACATGCATTCTCCAAAAACCCACTACACCCAGGAACGATTGTGTCTCTTTCTTATTAGTGGGTGGAGACATGGCACTGATTTTGTTGATCACATCTGTTGGATGTGACGACGGCCATCTTGCCACTTTATACCTAGGAACTGAATTTCCTGGGAGGCCCTTTCACTTTGCTTCGCTTAATAGCGAAACCAGCACGCAGAAGGATCTGGATTATTTGCTCTCCTTTC
>NW_011257515.1:0-568 GCF_000146605.3 Meleagris gallopavo
CCGCTGTGTGGCGGGGCCAATCCTCCCAGAATTGTAGCTTGGTCTGCTTCGCACAGGCACGATGCTCCCCGTTGGCAACAGCCATGCCGCAGCTCATCCTTCAGATGCGTCTGCCCTCTGCCAGATGCTCCTTCAGGATGCGGGACCCACGCCGGGCATCACCTTGATGCCCCCCCCGGGTGGCCGTGTCACAAACGTCGCCATGGCGACGCGGTGACAGCTGGCCGGTGCTGCCTGCTGCCCATGATGACGCCGGCACAGCAGCCTGCTGCCCGCCCTGGCGCGGCTGGAGCCCAGCTCTGCCCCTTGGTGGCTGGCACTCCCCAGACCTGGAGCCCTTGTGTGCCGGCAGCACCACACCGCAGGTGTTGCTGTGGCCCTCGGGCAGGCTGGCCTCAGCGTCAGGTGCCGAGTCTGCCATCTTCTGCGGTCCTCCCTGTGCTGGCCTGAACTCCTTAGCCCTAAACTTCAGGCATTTGGCCCATCGGGAGCTTGGTGGCTGCAGCGCTCGCTTGCTCCCTTTGGGCACCAGGCTGGCCCTCGAGCTCCGTGAAGACCACGGGGCGGG
>NW_011257516.1:0-676 GCF_000146605.3 Meleagris gallopavo
AAAATCATGTAGATATCCATCAGATAACCAGTGAGCAGTTGCCGTGGCTTAAGGGAGGAGTGTTCTTTGTTAGAGAAAATACGATATTCCACAGATGTGTTTGTTTACATCACCTTATGCTTTGGCAGAGAATTTATTCAGCTTCTATTTATTTATGCACTGCTCAGTAGCTTTTCTGCACTCCCTAGAAAAAGCTCCTTTAAAAATCCTAATGTGACACCATATATTTTTACTAGACTAGAAAATAGGTACAATTTCAATTTGAATTGAGATGACCAGACAAATCACTCTTAGATCTACCAAGCTCTTAATTGCAACTTTCCATTGCATGCATGCGTAAGTATTTCTTTATTTATTTCCAAGTGCTCCTTCTGAAATACTTACTAGTTTGGTTGGTTAGCTATTTTTGTTTTTTTGTATTCTGTTCTTATTAAATATTTTCTTACGGTTAACAACTTCATGATTAAGCTTTAATCATGAAAAAAAGCTAACCATAAATGGTGGAAACAATTAGCCTGTTCAAGTGTTGGGAAAATAAGATCTGTATATATTTTGAGGTGACTGTAATTCAAGGAACTTCCTTTGTGGAAGGGCAGCAAAGAAAAGCAGTCTCACTTCGAGTAATGGGCAGCTTTCATTGGGTTTCCCTAGCAGAGAATGAACAATCATGCTTCAT
>NW_011257517.1:0-427 GCF_000146605.3 Meleagris gallopavo
TTACGGTTAACAACTTCATGATTAAGCTTTAATCATGAAAAAAAGCTAATCATAAATGGTGGAAACAATTAGCCTGTTCAAGTGTTGGGAAAATAAGATCTGTATATATTTTTGAGGTGACTGTAATTCAAGGAACTTCCTTTGTGGAAGGGCAGCAAAGAAAAGCAGTCTCACTTTGAGTAATGGGCAGCTTTCATTGGGTTTCCCTAGCAGAGAATGAACAATCATGCTTCATCTAGTGGCTTTTCTTCAGTCCTTCCAACTCCATTTAGAAAGTAACTATGAAATGGTAAAGAAATGCTTTAGCCAACAACACCCAAAATCCTATAATCACCGTATCATCTACGTTCTGAGCCAATATGCAACAGTGCTGAAGATATCTCAGCTTGTCAGCAGGTCCTTCTTGCCTCTGAAGAGAACCTGCTAT
>NW_011257518.1:0-629 GCF_000146605.3 Meleagris gallopavo
GGCTGTAATTCATGTGCTAATTGCATCCATGGGGTGTTTTTTAAGGGCATTGTGTGCATCCTCGTTGTGTTTTAAATGATGTTCTGCGTCTCTTCTGATTTCATTTTGCAGCCTGATGGAGTTGAAGGATTGCCTGGGCTCCTCCAGTCAGTGGTGTGAGATGTGTCCAGCAGGTAATGAACATCATGCACCCCATGTTGGTGCGCTGCTTGTATGCAGGTAGGTTTGCGATGTGATCCGACTCCCCCATGCTGACCATCCACAGCTAGATCAAGTTGCTCAGAGTCTGAGCCAGGCTCACCTTGAAAGGGCCAGCACATCCACCATGTCTCTGGCAACCTGTGCCACTGCCTCAGCACCCTCACTGTACAAGACATTTTCCTTAGATTTCACCTCCATTTTCCCTTGTTCTTTCCTTTAGGTATTGAAAGGCTGTTACCAGGTTCCCTTGGAGCCTTCACTTCTCCAGGAGGCTGAACAGCCCAGCTCTCCTTGCTTACAGGAGAGGGGTTCCATCCTTGGGTTCGTGTTTGTGGCTGTACTCTGGATGCACTCGCACAGCTCCATGTCTCCCTGCACTGAGGACCTCCACATCTGGACGCAGCACTGCAGCTGAGGCCTCACCAGCG
>NW_011257519.1:0-856 GCF_000146605.3 Meleagris gallopavo
GTTGCGGCTAACAAACGCAAACAGTGAATCGTATGATCAGAGGCATAGAAAGGCTGAGGTTAGCAGAGACCTCTAGATTCTGGGCTGGGAGGAGGTGCCCTGAGCTCCTCAGGCCTGGGCAGCACAGCCTTGACACGCGCCCCTGGGCGCCGAGCTCCTGTCTGGGCAGGGCAATTGGGACATGCTGGAGGAACGGGCAGACTGCAGGCCCGTGGAGGGAAGGAGCCGGAGGTGCTCCCCAGCTTCTGCTCTGTTTGGGTTTCCCACGTGGGTGTGGAAGAGGTGCAATCCAGGGACTTCTGAAGGTCTTCTGGCATGCCAGGAGCACCTCGCCCAGAGCCACACCGGGATGGGTGGCAGGAGATGAGGTGAGCTTTGGAGGTCCTTAGAGGGACGGCTCTCCTTGCCACCTCTTGGGCAGGGCTCTTTGACAGCAGGCCTCCCAGAGCTCAGCTGTAGCCCACGCGCTGCCTGAGCCTTAGAGCTCTGCTCTGATACGGAGCCCACCGTCCCAGATGCCGGGGTGTTGGCATCCAACATTGCTCATTCTCTACAATTTTCTTTGCTTTTAAAACTACTTCAGTGACAATGGATTTGGCACACTCAAGCAGCAGTTCTTCTTGCTCCTCCTCCTGCACTTTGGAGACAGCCTTTTCAATGCTCTCCTTTACAGTGCAGTGACTCAGATGAGAGACGTCAGAGTGTTTGGCATTGGTTGGATCATGGGCAGCTTTTCCTCTCTGCCTTGTTGCCAGGCTCTGCTCTTCTGATGAGCATCATCCTTCCGTCCGTCCGGCTCTGCCATGACAGAGGCACCTGGGATGGCTGTGGCTGCCTCTGAGAGAAATGGTTGTTG
>NW_011257520.1:0-349 GCF_000146605.3 Meleagris gallopavo
GAATCGCAAGATCAATTTGCATTCACATGGGGGAGGCAGGCAGTGGACCTTTCAGGGTCCCTGCCACAGGGGGTACGTGCATTCATTCACCAACATATTGTCATCATCTAGTGGCGCGCGACCTGGCCGACTGGTAAAAACCGGATCATGTTAACTTGTATCACTATATTGATGATCTCCTGCTGCCATCCGACTCACTGGAGGCAGTAGGACAGGCGGCGGATTCATTAACCGCCTGTTTACAACGGAGGGGATGGGCTATAAATCCCCAAAAGGTGCAAGGTCCGGGCCTGTCCGTAAGATTCCTGGGGGTGGTTTTGGTCAGGAAAAGACCAAAGTACTGCCCAGT
>NW_011257521.1:0-605 GCF_000146605.3 Meleagris gallopavo
GCCCGAATTCACTACCCTCTAACCTAGGTGACTTGCCTCGTTATCCCAATATCAGGCATCAGGTGACAATATGCTCACCAGGATGATGACTGATGCTTTTGATGTATCTTGCAGCTCACACATAGTTAGGAGTTGGAAAGATATTGTCTCCTTTATGAGTTCTGACTCTTCTCTCCTGATGATGACCCTGATTCAGCTTTGTCTTCTTCCTCCCCATTTTAGTAGAATTTTCCTTCCTTACTAAACTAGCTGACTTTTGTAGCATTTTTTTCAGTCTCATATATGGAGGTGACTGACCTTGGCACAAGCTGGTTCCCTGACCGAACTGCAATGTCTCTTGCAGGTGTTAGAGCAACCAAAGAGCTTGTTCCATTGTCATCAGATCCAGAGACCTCTTTCCTTTTAGAGTCCCTACTATTGTTGAACAGTGATTGGTCATCATGGACCCTAGCACCTTGCAGTGATTTGTGTCCCTTAGAATTGCCCGGGTGACAGCACATTTCTCCAAATATCTCACAATTTTCTCAAGATTCTACAATTTTTCAGAGGTACAGTTCCAAGATGCTGGGGGTGCTCACTGCCCTAGGTAACTGCCCATACCATCC
>NW_011257522.1:0-602 GCF_000146605.3 Meleagris gallopavo
AAACCTGTGCTCCTTGCTCGGAGCACATGGCTGCACTCTGTGCACGATGTTGCTTACCACCAGAGAAGGCTCAGCTACCCAACACCATTTTTGCTTCCATCTTGTCTGAGAACTGCTCATTATGCACAGCCCTCATCTTTGCTTTGCTTGGTGAGGTGGGGACTGCCATTGCTTCCTCAGTCCCACACACCCCTTCCCATCCCACACTGCCATGGCAGATCAGGTTCTGGACCACCTGAGGACCCAAACAGCCAGGAGTCTTTGGGTCCTGACGAGATGAGTCCCAGAGTTCCGAGGGAATTCACCGCTGCAGTCACCGAGCCACTCTCCATGGTATTTCAGAAGTCGAGGCAGTCAGGTCAAGTCCCTGGTGAGGAGAAAAAAGGTGACAGCACACCTCTCAGGAAGGATAGAAAGTGTGACGCGGGGAACTACCAGCATGTCAGTCTCACCTCTGGGCTGGTCACGGATCATGGAGCAGATCATCCTGGAAGTGACTCTCAAGCACACATTCCAGTGCGTCACCACCCTGTGCGTGAAAGCTGCCTCCTAATAACCAACCTAAACCTCCCGTCTCACTTGAAAACCATTTCCCCTTTGTC
>NW_011257523.1:0-370 GCF_000146605.3 Meleagris gallopavo
TTATTTAATGTTATCTTTCATTGTCATATTTCCTGAAAAGTCTTCAGGTCTGGCATTCTAGGCTTGATTTTGAATCTGCAAACTCTAGTATTCTCGAGCAACTCCATCCTGTCAGTGGATTAAGATTTCATACTCCATTGTAAAACTGCTTTTAAGAATTGGTATTGCAAGAAATGATTCTTGAGGTCCCTTCCAACCGGGCCATTCTGTGATTCTGTGACTAGGAAAGGCGTTACAACGGAGGTGTGATGGTGGGAGGACTGGCAGAGCAGAGAGGGTACTATAAAGGAAGGGAAGAAGATTGCTCCCCCATATCAGAAGATTCCAGGTGCAGAGGAAAAAGCATCACCAAGGAGGGACCTCCAGAAGG
>NW_011257524.1:0-524 GCF_000146605.3 Meleagris gallopavo
TCACAGAGCCTGTATCTTTAGGGAAACGATTTTAGGGAGAGAGAGGTGAATGGATTTTGGTCTGAGGCACAGACTGACAAATCCAGCAAATTATGGTGTGGAATATGAAGGAGACAGAATACTTAATTGGAGTCACACCATTTTAAGAAATCTGTGAATATAATTGTGGAGACAAGCTACATTTTCTGTGAAGACTACAGAACCCAAGGACAGCTAATAAGGGACATAGATTTGAGCTTTTAACTATTATTGATTAACTGGGTTACCTAGACTGGACACAAACATAATTTCTTTCATACACATAAAAAAGAGAAACACAGCAGGGTAGAAGTCAGATATCTCAGCAGCAGCCTGGCTGGGATTAGGAGAGTCCCCTCACTCAATGAGTTTGAAATTTTCATTCCTTACCCACAACACCGTCTTTGTTAGACAACATCTTTCTCTCAAAAGTTTTGTTGCATACAGGAAACTGGTTTCTTGATTTTAGTATTGGTTACTATTTTCATGCGCAGTAGCTGGGAAAA
>NW_011257525.1:0-523 GCF_000146605.3 Meleagris gallopavo
GGTGCCAGCACTGGGACAACATCCTGTCCCTGAAGTTTCACCGTCACCGTAACCCGTGGGAACCTGGCGCCGTCCCAACCCGTCTACCTTGAGAGCGCCATCAGCGTCCTACAGCTCCCTGGCCAAGTTGGGAGGGAGTGCTGATTGGGCTGAGGGGAGAAGGGCACTACAGAGGGATCTGGATAGGCTGGATCGATGGGCCAAGGTAAACTGAGTGAGTTTCATTAGGGCCAAGTGTCGGGTCCTGCTTTTTGGTCACAACAACTCCAGGCAAGCCTACAGGCTTGGAGAGGAGTGTCTGGAAAGCTGCCTGATGGGAGGGGATCTTGTTGTACTGATGGACAGCCAACAGTCTGCTGAAGCCAGCAGAGTGCCCGGGTGGCCAAGAAAGCCAATGACATCCTGGTTTGGATCAGGAATGGTGTGGTGAGCAGGACCAGGGAAGTCATCCTGCCCCTTTCAATATTTCATCTTGCCCACCCTGGGAGTGTAAAGGTCATGGGGTCCCCAGCACAGGAAAGAT
>NW_011257526.1:0-501 GCF_000146605.3 Meleagris gallopavo
CGAGTGCTCAGCCTGGATGGTATGGGCTTTGGGAGTCCTTCTGCCAGTGCAGGACACCCGATCTCAGAATTATGGGCTGGGGAAAAATCGTGGGGACCCCAAGTGTCTGAGGGGGGCAGTGGGAGGAAGTCCCCGGGAAAGGGTGAGCCCTGGAGACCCAAAGGGGAAGGGAGCAGAAGGACAAGAACAGGAAGGAGTCCTGCTGGTAGCACTGGTACGTCCCCTGCGTGTCCAGAGACCTGAAGTGGGCCGCACTGGAGACCTAGGCCTTCCCTTTCCACCGAGCTATGCTGTCTCAGGGTGGTGTTCATGGAGGCAGGTGGTGGGCTCAGGGTCTGACACATCTCTCTGTTGCTTTTTCAGAGGTCATGAGCATTTGGGACAGTACATCTGAGTACATGCTTCAGCAGTTTGCCTCAAAAAGGTGGATGTCCCTCCCTTCCTCCTGCATGCTGGTATCTGTGCGCTGTCAGCAGTCCCTGCCAGCCACGATGCCACAGA
>NW_011257527.1:0-523 GCF_000146605.3 Meleagris gallopavo
GATAATAAATACTAGACTAAATGGCAGTCATCTGCCATTAAAGCTTAGACCAAGACAATGCTAGCAAAGCAACTGGAGATTAGGAGAAGGCCCAGGACCTAGGAAATAGAATAGAATCACAGAATCGGAGAATGGCCTGGATTAAAAAGGATCTCAAAGATCACCTAGTTTCAGCCCCCCAGTGATGGGCAGATTTGCCAAACACCAGACCAGGCTGCCCAGAGCCACGTTCAGCCTGGTCTTGAATGCCTCCAGGGATGGGACAGCCACAACTTCTCTGCGCAACCTGTTCCAGTATGTCACCATCCTCTGAATAAAAAACACTTCTTAATATCTAACCTAAATCTCTCCTCTCTTAGTTTAAAACCATTCCCCTTTGTCCTACCACTATCCTCCCATATCAACGGTCGTTCCCCCTCCTGCTTATACGCTTCCTTCAAGTACTGGAAGGCCACAGTGAAGTCTCCCTCACCAGAGCCCTTTCTCTTCTCTAAGCTGAACAAGCTCAATTCCCTCAACTTTT
>NW_011257528.1:0-474 GCF_000146605.3 Meleagris gallopavo
TGGGAAATGGCTGGGGCGGCTCAGCCTGCAGCAGAGGAGCTCGGGGGGATCCCGGCCACGGCCGTCGGTCCCTGCAGGAGAGGACGGAGCCGGGCTGCGCCCTGCGGTGCCCACAGCAGGACCGGAGGCACTGGGCACACGCTGCAGCACGGCAGGTTTCCCCGCAGTGCTCCCAGCACCGCGCCGCTTCCCCCTGCTTGCGCTAGGCGGGCTGCACAGCCCGTGCAGACAGTGCCCTCCCAGAGGTGCCCGTCCCACACGGCGCGTCCAGCAGCTGGGGGATGTCGGGGTGGTTGCAGCCAGCCGAGAGCTGCGGCTCCTCCAGCTCCTCCTCACCGACGGTCTTCCATCACCACTGCTGCTGCCAATGCCCCCGTCGCCTCGTGTTGTGCCTAGGGAACTGAGATGGTCACGTGCTGAGCATCCGGGTGTGCTGGCGTGGGGGCACTGGGCAGGACTGGTGGCCCTGGGAGG
>NW_011257529.1:0-473 GCF_000146605.3 Meleagris gallopavo
CCGGCCGATCTGGGGCAAGGACATGTGGTTAGACATATGGAATACAGTCAAACACAGGACTGTACGTGTCTACCATGTTTCTGGTCATCGGCCCCTACAGTCACCGGGAAATGATGAAGCCGACACGCTGGCCCGAGTTCGATGGATTGAGAATTCACCATCCGAGAACATCGCCCGTTGCTTACATCAGAAGCTACGGCGTGCGGGACAAAAGGCAATGTGGGCAGCTGCTAAAGCATGGGGACTGCCCATACAGCTAGCTGACATCGTCCAGGCATGCCGGGATTGCGACGCTTGCTCCAAGATGAGACCGAGACCGCTGCCCGAAACACAGCCCATCTTGCTAGAGGACATAATCCCTCTCCAGCGATGGCAGGTCGATTACATCGGGCCCCTTCCTCGGTCTGAGGGGCCAGATATGCCCTGACCTGTGTTGACGCTGCAAGTGGGCTACTGCAGGCTTATCCAGTACC
>NW_011257530.1:0-560 GCF_000146605.3 Meleagris gallopavo
TTTTTAAGGGCATTGTGTGCATCCTTGTTGTGTTTTCAATTATGTTCTGCGTCTCTTCTGATTTCATTTTGCAGCCTGATGGAGTTGAAGGATTGCCTGGGCTCCTCCAGTCAGTGGTGTGAGATCTGTCCAGCAGGTAATGAACATCATGCACCCCATGTTGGTGCGCTGCTTGTATGCAGGTAGGTTTGCGATGTGATCCGACTCCCCCATGCTGACCATCCACAGCTAGATCAAGTTGCTCAGAGTCTGACCCATGCTCACCTTGAAAGGCAACCTGTGCCACTGCATCAGCACCCTCACTGTACAAGACATTTTCCTTAGATTTCACCTCCATTTTCCCTTGTTCTTTCCTTTAGGTATTGAAAGGCTGTTACCAGGTTCCCTTGGAGCCTTCACTTCTCCAGGAGGCTGAACAGCCCAGCTCTCCTTGCTTTACAGGGAGAGGGGTTCCCATCCTTCGGGTCGTGTTTGTGGCTGTACTCTGGATGCACTCGCACAGCTCCATGTCTCCCTGCACTGAGGACTCCACATCTGGACGCAGCACTGCAGGTGAGGCC
>NW_011257531.1:0-492 GCF_000146605.3 Meleagris gallopavo
CTTTACCTCTGCAAATTGGCTTGATTCTCCTTTTCCTTCAGTGGCCTCTGCAACTTGTTGTGTGGGGCTCCACACAGCGGCTTTCCATCTGCGGTGTTTCCCCACAATACAACACGATCCATCTGTGAATAGGGCGTATGTCTTCTCATTTTCTGGTAGTTCATTATATGGTGGGGCCTCTTTAGCACGTGATATCTCTTCTGCTGCCGGTGTTCCAAACTTTTTGCCTTCAGGCCAGTCCATGATCACCTCTAGGATTCCTGGACGGTTGAGATTCCCCATCCGCGCTCGCTGCGTAATCAGCGCAATCCACTTACTCCAAGTGGCATCAGTAGCATGATGGGTGGAGGGACCCTTTCCTGAACATCCAGTTCAGCACTGGCAGTCGAGGTGCCAGAAGGAGCTGTGTTCTGTACCGATTACTTCGGAAGCAGCCCGAACCCCTCATACGCGGCTAAGATCTCCTTCTCAGTTGGAGTGTAGCACTCTTCA
>NW_011257532.1:0-495 GCF_000146605.3 Meleagris gallopavo
CTCTGCAACTTGTCGTGTGGGGCTCCACACAGCGGCTTTCCATCTACGGTGTTTCCCCACAATACAACACGATCCATCTGTGAATAGGGCGTATGTCTTCTCATTTTCTGGTAGTTCATTGTATGGTGGGGCCTCTTTAGCACGTGATATCTCTTCTGCTGCCGGTGTTCCAAACTTTTTGCCTTCAGGCCAGTCCATGATCACCTCTAGGATTCCTGGACGGTTGAGATTCCCCATCCGCGCTCGCTGCGTAATCAGCGCAATCCACTTACTCCAAGTGGCATCAGTAGCATGATGGGTGAGGGACCCTTTCCTGAACATCCAGTTCAGCACTGGCAGTCGAGGTGCCAGAAGGAGCTGTGTTTCTGTACCGATTACTTCGGAAGCAGCCCGAACCCCTCATCGCGGCTAAGATCTCCTTCTCAGTTGGAGTGTAGCACTCTTCAGACCCTCTGTACGCCCGACTCCAGAATCCCAGGGTCGCCTCGGGTCTCT
>NW_011257533.1:0-476 GCF_000146605.3 Meleagris gallopavo
GGTTGACAGCTGTGAATGTTTGCTACTTCTGCAGTATAGTTTTTGTACATTACGAGTTTAGCAGTTAATCAATAGCTTAAAACCAAAGTGCACTGTTTTAAAATACAGCTGTATATTTTCTTCAGTCAAAAATACAAGCACAAATGCAATACAAAATATAGAAGACTGAATTTGCTTGCTTATGTGCTTATGGTTATTTTGACAGTGCCTCAAACTTCAGTGTCTCGTCACCGAATCTGGTCAGATGCTTGAACAGATGAGGTCTGATTCTGAGGATACGAGTTTCTGTGTCCTGTGAAGAGTTGGCACATGCTGAGCTATCAGAAATGGAAGTAAATGTCAGAGGAAGCCAGTAGTAGAGACAACGGCAAGACTGAAATGTTCACCACTGCTTGGAATTTCTCTGATAGCAACAGAAAACCAAGCCTTGTGAACGTGCAGTTCCGGTGCCACTCTTAAATGATGGTGCTATTCGA
>NW_011257534.1:0-482 GCF_000146605.3 Meleagris gallopavo
CAACATCATCCAACTGCATTCTGAGAAAGCATACCCCAGAGTTGGCTTGGCATAATCAGAATGAGTTATTTCCAGAAGCTCAACATGCGCTGGGGAAATACTTTCCATTAAGAGATGCACTGAAATTGGGTGACAGACAGAGGTCTGACAGGGAGTATTCCAAACATAATGGAATTACACAGCAAAATCTTTCAGGTGAGAAAAGTTGACCGGCTTGAGAATCTGTGGACTTAGTTATTCATCGTCTACATCTTGGAGTACATGCAGAACCAGAAGAGTTTCATGAGCTCCACGAGTGCCTTATCAAATCAGAGATGCTGTCACATATGGTAATTTGCAACCGTGCAGATTCAGCTGCATGCAGTGCTGTGGTGGAATCAGAAGAACTCGAGAGTAGGGAAGGGGTGCCATAGGCAGAAGGGCCCGGCTCCCTCCCTATACATATGTCTTCTGACTCTTCCTGATGTGGCTGTGGTGATAGA
>NW_011257535.1:0-489 GCF_000146605.3 Meleagris gallopavo
AGATGGGTGGGAAAGGGAAGGGAAAAACAATGGGAAAAGGCGGGAGCCAAAAGGCGGGAGCCAAAAAGGCGGGAGCCAAAAAGGCGGGAGCCAAAAAGGGACAAATGCAGGAACATGGTTGGGAAAGGGGAGGAAAAAGGGGGGAAAGGGGGCGGGAAAGGGACCCTGAGCCCAGGACAAGGAAAGCGGAGCCGCCTTCCGGTAGGGACAGCGGTGTCACTCACTGCTCTCCAAGGATCAGCGCCCAGCCAACGCAGCAACTCAGGGGGCCCAGAAGGACAACAGCATCTGGCGCTGGACTCGGCACATCTGGAAGGAGGGAAGAGATCCTCATGTCTGCTCATGTCCACACCTTTCCGAGGAACAGCACACGTTCAACGCGGGAACTCGGGCAGCCCAAAACGCCTCCAGCATCTGGTGGGGAGCGCCAATCCTATAAAAAAAGAAGAAAGCTTCACATACAGCACTGAACAACATCGCGCAAAAAAG
>NW_011257536.1:0-484 GCF_000146605.3 Meleagris gallopavo
ATGGTGGTGTCCCAGGTGGCACCGGTGGCCTCCCTAGTGCTCTCTGGCCAGCTCGTTGTCTTTCCCATGTGAGTATGTTGGTGGCTGCAGCTGCTGCTTGTTGCAGCTGCTCAGCTCTCATTCCGTAGCGCTTGTTCCTTGTGTCCACGGGTGTCCTGCCTGTGAGGATACGGCACAGAATCATAGAATGATCTGAGTGGGAAGGAACCCTGAAAGGGCAGCTAGTCCTGCAGGGAACAGGGACACGTACCATCAGACGAGGTGGCTCGGAGCCTGGTCCAGCCAGACCTCGAACAACTGTCGGGGCACCCACCACCTCTCTGGGCAAGATGTTGCGGTGCCTCACCGCCCTCCTGCCAAAACTTCTTCCTCATATCCATATTGGAAATCTTCCCTCTTGCCAATTGAAATGATTTCCCCTTGTGCTATCACAACTGACCCTGCTAAAGACTTTAGAAAGTAGTGGCCTTAATGCAGCATGGAA
>NW_011257537.1:0-510 GCF_000146605.3 Meleagris gallopavo
TCCTGGTGGACGACAGGTTGGCCGTGAGCCAGCAGTGTGCCCTCGTGGCCAAGAAGGCCAATGGCATTCTGGGGTGCATTAAGAAGAGCGTGTCCAGCAGGTGCAGGGAGGTGATCCTCCCCCTCTACTCTGCCCTGGTAAGGCCTCATCTGGAGTGCTGTGTCCAGTTCTGGGCTCCCCAGTACAAAAAAGACAGGGATCTCTTGGAAAGAGTCCAGCGGAGGGCCACAAAGATGGCGAAGGGCCTGGAGCATCTCCCCTATGAAGAAAGGCTGAGTGAACCGGGTCTGTTTAGCCTTGAGAAAAGACGACTGAGAGGGGACCTGATCCAGGTTTATAAATATCTGAGGTGTGGCGGCCATAGCGGTGAGGCCAGTCTCTTTTCAGTGGTACGTGGAGACAGGACGAGGGGAAACGGACATCAGCTGCAGCACAGGAAGTTTCGCACCAATGTGCACAAGAACTTCTTCACGGTGAGGTGACGGAGCACTGGAACAGGCTGCCCCAGGG
>NW_011257538.1:0-456 GCF_000146605.3 Meleagris gallopavo
ATCTCAAGCTGGATGGCTGTAATTCATGTGCTAATTGCATCCATGTCGGTGTTTTTTAAGGGTCGATTGTGTGCATCCTTGTTTGTGTTTTAATTACGTTCTGCGTCTCTTCTGATTTCATTTGCAGCCTGATGGAGTTGAAGGATTGCCTGGGCTCCTCCAGTCAGTGGTGTGAGATGTGTCCAGCAGGTAATGAACATCATGCACCCCATGTTGGTGCGCTGCTTGTATGCAGGTAGGTTTGCGATGTGATCCGACTCCCCCATGCTGACCATCCACAGCTAGATCAAGTTGCTCAGAGTCTGAGCCAGGCTCACCTTGAAAGGGCCAGCACATCCACCATGTCTCTGGCAACCTGTGCCACTGCCTCAGCACCCTCACTGTACAAGACATTTTCCTTAGATTTCACCTCCATTTTCCCTTGTTCTTTCCTTGAGGTATTGAAAGGCTGTTACC
>NW_011257539.1:0-478 GCF_000146605.3 Meleagris gallopavo
AAGAAACATCCTCTGAACACGACAGGAATGCCTGCAGCAACGAACAAGATCATGCAAAAGAAAGGAGCAGGAAAGACAAAGAACCAACAAGTATGAAACAAAGACAACGCAAAGCAAACAAAAAAGCCTCACTGCAGAAAAGAACGAAGGACAAACCGCAATACAAGGAAGGAGAAGAAAGCAAAGCAAAACGAGGTCGAGAAATACAACAGGAAAGCCAATGAATTCAATGCACTAGCATGGCAGAGCAAAGAAGCCTAGCAAAGTAAACAGATACAAACGCTCAGCAGGGCTTCGCAATGGAAAGAAAGAAGGAAAATTTAACAGCAGTGCAAGGCCACGATGGCCAACAAAAACCAAAGAGCAAACCAAAGCCAAGCAACACCACAAAAAGTAAAAGAAGGACCAAGTGCTGAAATGCCAAGGAAACCAAAGCAAAAGCACTTGAAATCCTCACAAACAGAGGGGAATACGCTTA
>NW_011257540.1:0-507 GCF_000146605.3 Meleagris gallopavo
CCCACCATCTAATCTAAACCTTTGCTCCTTAAAACCATTCCCCCTTGTCCTGTCACTATCTACTCAAGTTAAAAATTGATTCCTCTCCTGTTTATGATCTCCTTTTAAATACTGGAAAGCTGCAGTGAGGTCTCCTCACAGCCTTCTTGTCTCCAGGCTGAACAAGCCCAGCTCCCTCAGCCTGTCTTGATAGGGGAGACCTGAACCTGTAAACTTTTGCTTCATAGCAGTTCTAGAAAACCATGGTTTGGGCATAGAAATGTATGTAAGACTTTTTAATGAGCAGGGAGACTGTCTTAGGTGAGTCAGTCAGCTATTCAGGAAATATTTTTGAGGGGATGTAAGACATGCAGGAATCTAAGAGCACTTTTCCAAATCCTCCACAGTTTTACATGTGATTGTTAATAGATGATGGTATTTTTTCTACTACATAAACATAGCAAAGCACTACATTCTCTGCAACTCTCAAGGTGTAGATTTGAAGAGGAGGCATGAACAGTATTTCCC
>NW_011257541.1:0-531 GCF_000146605.3 Meleagris gallopavo
ATATTCATTGCTGTTGGACTGAAGGGGTCAAAGAATGGGAGAGTAGCAGCTGACCTCCGTTTACGTCTGTTTACGAGGGGGATAGTGATGGGATACGGGGGAATGGCTTTTAACTAAGACAGGAGAGGTTTAGGTTAGATAGTAGGAGAAAGTTTTTCACCCAGAGGGTGGTGACACACTGGAACAGGTTGCCCAAGGAGGCTGTGGATGCCCCATCCCTGGAGGCATTCAAGGCCAGGCTGGATGTGACTCTGGGCAGCCTGCTCTGGTGGCTGGCGACCTTGCATGTAGCAGGAGGTTGAAACCAAGAGATCAGTGTGGGCCTTCTCAACCCAGGACGCTCTATGATTCGGTGATTCTATGACCTCGGGTGCTCATGAAAATTACAGAGTGCAGGCGGATTGGAAAAAGGGGAGGTGGGAACAGGGAGGTGGGATTTGGGGGTAGGGTCCCAGCCCCAAGCTGGGTGCACGGCTGCGCCGCACCGGAAGCATGTGACATCACAGGGCGGGGCAGGAATTCAGTCTTTAC
>NW_011257542.1:0-524 GCF_000146605.3 Meleagris gallopavo
AAATACAGGCCGTGTTTCTATCCTGGGTCAACAGTTCCGCTTGTACAGGGGCACGTCCTGGCCGCCTGTACCACATTTTCCAGCCGGATGGTTGCGGCTGCATCATAATATCAGGCAGCAAAGGAGGTGTCCTGATCTGCCATAGGGACATGATGGGAGTCCCTTTAGCAATGAAAATCGGAGTGTTGACCACCGCGCCAGTAGGCCACGTACCTATTACTGGAGGGACTCCTGAGCCTCCCACCTCCAACAATCTCCGCCAAGGTGCAAGTAGGCCACACCACTTGGGTCCTACCTGCACCTTCCATGGCCATTTTATTCTGTGGGTGCCAGGCTCTAACTTCTCAGGGGCAGGGAGCAGAAGATTATTTTCTTTACCAATCAGGGGTCTTACCTGATGATCAGTGCCCGTCATTTGGATCCTAAGCGGGGTAGCCCACGTCGTCTGCAACATTCTCAGGGCACTGGGTCTACCATCTCGGGGTCTTTCATTCAGGTCTCGCAAGGTTTCCTACAGTCTCTTT
>NW_011257543.1:0-524 GCF_000146605.3 Meleagris gallopavo
GCCGAGGAAACGCGGGTCCTGGCGGGGCTGGGCAGTGGGTCATGTAGGGCCGGGAAGGGAATCCGAGGCGTCCTCCTGGAGCTGCGGGTGCCGGGACGCGTTCTGGGGGCCCCGTGGGGCCGGGGAAGGGGGTGGCTTTGCTATTGGAGACAAGCCGTTCCGTAAGGAGCGCTGGGTGATGCTGACTGACGCCGTCCCTTGTGAGCGTGCTCCATAGAAAGCTGCCCTCTGTGGGAGCGAGGAAACGAAACGCGGTGATTCAATACTGCCGGGTTGTTACGGGGTTCCTGCAGTCTGGGATTCTAGTCTGAGGATTGCATGAGGACGCTACGAGGATAGCAGCTCCTGTGAGTGTGAGTTCTGTTATGTCAGATTCTGTGATTGGTTCCCAGTTTCCAGATTCTTTGATTCTGGGCTTCAAATGTGTGGTGACTCTGATTCCTCACTAAGAGTACAGACCCCCAGACCTTGTAGCTACGCAATACGATGCATTTCCACATCCACCCCTGTCGCACAGTGTGTGG
>NW_011257544.1:0-496 GCF_000146605.3 Meleagris gallopavo
TGCGCTGGTCAGGCCTCACCTGCAGTGCTGCGTCCAGATGTGGAGTCCTCAGTGCAGGGAGACATGGAGCTGTGCGAGTGCATCCAGAGTACAGCCACAAACACGAACCCAAGGATGGAACCCCTCTCCTGTAAGCAAGGAGAGCTGGGCGTGTTCAGCCTCCTGGAGAAGTGAAGGCTCCAAGGGAACCTGGTAACAGCCTTTCAATACCTAAAGGAAAGAACAAGGGAAAATAGGAGGTGAAATACTAAGGAAAATAGTCTTGTACAGTGAGGGTGCTGAGGCAGTGGCACAGGTTGCCAGAGACATGGTGGATGTGCTGGCCCTTTCAAGGTGAGCCTGGCTCAGACTCTGAGCAACTTGATCTAGCTGTGGATGGTCAGCATGGGGGAGTCGGATCACATCGCAAACCTACCTGCATACAAGCAGCGCACCAACATGGGGTGCATGATGTTCATTACCTGCTGGACACATCTCACACCACTGACTGGAGGAG
>NW_011257545.1:0-468 GCF_000146605.3 Meleagris gallopavo
CTCTCGTGGTTTCCATGCTGGCAGCGACGATCACGTGCTGTCTGCTCTCCGGCGATGGAGGCAGAGAAACCGGTGAGTCGGTTGTTCACCCCCACCCCCATCCCTGCCCAAGCCTTTCCTGTGGGGCTGCTGTGAGCCCGGAGGCACTTGCAGCTCCAGCAGCGTGGAGAGGCCGGTTAGCTGTGGGCTACCGTGGTCTGAGATCGACGCTGTCAGACGTGTGAATTGGCACGGCCATTCCTGCAGCCCGTTCTCGGCGCTGGGCCCGAGACGGGCTGAGAGCTGAGGGCGGCTCTTTGCCATTGAGGAAGGAGAGCAGGGGCTCTGCTGTGCCCTCAGCACGTTCCTCTCTCCGCAGGCGCCTGGCTGCAGCTGATGGAGCCCAGCGCGATGTCCGCGGCCACAGCTTGCCCTCGGACGGGCGTCCTGCTCTCCTCAAGGGCCCTGGCAGCTGGAGATGATGCCAAC
>NW_011257546.1:0-687 GCF_000146605.3 Meleagris gallopavo
CGACGATCACGTGCTGTCTGCTCTCCGGCGATGGAGGCAGAGAAACCGGTGAGTGGTTCGTTCACCCCCACCCCCCATCCCTGCCCAAGCCTTTCCTGTGGGGCTGCTGTGAGCCCGGAGGCACTTGCAGCTCCAGCAGCGTGGAGAGGCCGGTTAGCTGTGGGCTACCGTGGTCTGAGATCGACGCTGTCAGACGTGTGAATTGGCACGGCCATTCCTGCAGCCCGTTCTCGGCGCTGGGCCCGAGACGGGCTGAGAGCTGAGGGCGGCTCTTTGCCATTGAGGAAGGAGAGCAGGGGCTCTGCTGTGCCCTCAGCACGTTCCTCTCTCTGCAGGCGCCTGGCTGCAGCTGATGGAGCCCAGCGCGATGTCCGCGGCCACAGCTTGCCCTCGGACGGGCGTCCTGCTCTCCTCAAGGGCCCTGGCAGCTGGAGATGATGCCAACGACCGTGACCACCTGCCCAGCGGCCGCACGGCACCACCAGGGCGGCCCCTGCCCCCGGCCGCCCTGGGCATCAACACCACCCCCGGCCCCCAGAACCCATCCTTCGGGGTCGGAGCGGTCCCTCAGGGGGTCAGCCTGGGGCAGCCACTGCCTCGCGGAAGCTTGAGAGGCCTGGCAGCCCCAGCGCCAGCTCTGCCTTCGCTCTCCCCTCCAGCATCCATCCAGGGGATGGAAGCGAGCCC
>NW_011257547.1:0-621 GCF_000146605.3 Meleagris gallopavo
TTACAGAGAGAGTGGAGAGGTGCTGGAACAGCTGCCCAGAGAGGCTGTGGATTGCCCCGTCCATCCCTGGAGGGTTCAAGGCCAGGCTGGGATGGGGGCCCTGGGCAGCCTGGGCTGGTGTGAAATGTGGAGGTTGGTGGCCCTGCGTGTGGCAGGGGGTTGGAGATTTGTGATCTTTCAGGTCCCTTCCAACCCTGGCCATTCTGTGATTCTGTGCTTTTTGCGCTTTTGGTTAGGAACACAGAGGCAAAATCCTTGGCATCAAAACACACAGAATCATAGAATCACCACGGTTGGAAAAGACCTCCAAGACCACCTGATCCAACCATCTCCTACCACCAGTATTCACCACTAAACCACGTCCCTCAGCACGACGTCTAAACTTTTCTTGAACACCTGCAGAGATGCTGACTCCAGTTCCTCACAGGGCAGCCATTGCAGCGCCTGACCACTCTCTCGGAGAAGTTTTTCCTAACATCCCACCTGAAACACCTCTCGCTTCTTACAAGGTTCTTTAATTTCCTCACAGAGGTGTTCAAAATCTTCATCTACTTCTTCCCTCTCAGCAGAATACGCAGTAGCTCTCAAAGAGTAAGCTCTGTGCCTAACGAGAAGACCTGA
>NW_011257548.1:0-496 GCF_000146605.3 Meleagris gallopavo
TAGTGAGATTTCATCTTTTGGTTTCAGGTTAAGTTTATTGACTCCGCTGTCTTTTAAAACCTCCTCCCAAAGTTACAATTCTAACTTCCTGTGTTGATACTAGCAACTCTGAAGCTATATAAGCTGAAAATATGTTTTTCCTCCATAAAATTCATTGCCTATTGATCATCAGCACCAGGACAGAGAGATGCTGTAGGATGTGGTAGTTGTCCATGTGTATGTTAGCTCTGACTTAAATCAGATAAGCTAAACTGATCATAAGACCCAAGTTTTTTTGTTTGTTTTTGCATGTATACGTACGCATACTTGTATAAAAATTGGAGTACCTTTTTGCAATATTAAAATAAAAACATCTCCCTTGCTCTCACACTTAATAACTGTGAGGGTATTGTCTTCAGTATAATCAACATACTTCTAAACTCTGATCAATTTTTAATTTCAGTATATTCAAATTTATCTCACTGTGTTATTTTTTTTCTTTTTTCCTATGGAAAGT
>NW_011257549.1:0-530 GCF_000146605.3 Meleagris gallopavo
CGCTGACGTCTGTCCCTGCCTGGCAGAGGCCGCCCCTAAGTGCTGGGAGGGGTCCCCAGCTCCATGCCCTGCACCCCACGTCCTGCACCCATGGATCTCTCCATCTCCTCTGTGCTGCCTCCTCCAAAATCCTGAAGGACGGAGCTCCCCATGCTGCCAAGCAGCCCCAATACCCTCCCTCTGCTCTCTCCCAATTCCTCCATCCAGTTCCTGCCAAACCCTTCACCCTCTGTTCCCCCTCCGCGCACACGATGTCTCCAGGTCACTCTCCTGTTACCCCCTCCCTTATCGCAGCCAATTGCCCCTCACTTGGATCTGCTTCAGCCCTCCTCCTTCAGTCCCAGTTCCCCTTCGTCACCACCCAACATGGAGTCCCCAAATCCCCTCCCTTAGGCACCTCAAATCTCCTCTCTGATGACCCATGACACCCTCTGTTGATTCAAGAAAGCCCTCTGACCGTCAGTGAAGATCTCTGGTGATCAGTGGAGCCCTCTGACAGCCAACAAAAGCCTTCAGATGACCACCGACAA
>NW_011257550.1:0-479 GCF_000146605.3 Meleagris gallopavo
TAACTTGTGAATGCCTGTGAAACAAATGTTGCAAGATTCAGCAGAAAATTAAGTAGAAAGAACATAAAGGGGTATAAATACTTAAGATTTTGTATTTAGAGACCTGACCATAAAGAGAAGAACAGGAGTTGGCATGAAATGGAGGAAACCCATATAATTCCTAAACTTCAAGGCCCCAGCTCAGGCCATTAGATTCTAATTTTACACCTTGAATAACAAGGGACAACTCCTAGAATTACAATGCACCAAACTAGGAATTGCACAAAGTTCACTTTAAGGTCTAAGTAACAGAAGAGGTTGTCTGACCCGGACTAAAAGGAGTTTGGTGATTGTATCTTTCTGTCCTTGGTTTGGGACAAACGGTATCTCTTTACCACAGAGCTCTTCGGTGGCAATGGCCTCTGTGCTGAGAGTGATGTTCATGAACCCTGAAATAAGACACATTAGTGCAGAAAACATTGCTTCCCATTAATATAACA
>NW_011257551.1:0-592 GCF_000146605.3 Meleagris gallopavo
AGCTCTTCGGTGGCAATGGCCTCTGTGCTGAGAGTGATGTTCATGAACCTGAAATAAGACACATTTAGTGCAGAAAACATTGCTTCCCATTAATATAACAGAAGTCACTTGTTTGCAGCAAAATTTTGATCAGAGCCCTACTTACAGGAAGTTCTGTACCTCCTAGCACTAAAATATGAGTATCCATGACTTTCGGAGAAATGCACGTGAGTAGCCTAGGATAACAATCTCCTCACTCAGCCCTTATAAAGCATCCTCACCTTGGCCCCATTCCATCCCAACTCCTCAGCCCCACCTCCTTCTTCTCCTCACCAAGTCGCTTAGCTGTGACACTCCAAAGAAACGTCTTTACTTCTCCAGCACATAAGCAGCTGCTGTAGACACAACCCTCACATGACTTCAGCTGGAAATGTGGGAACTCCTCCATAGTCATTTGGATCTGACGGAGCAGCAGGGATGACAGAAGGTAACAAGACAAATGTCACACATTTTCTAAAATAAGGCATGGGCTTCAGCCATGTCTTATCTAACCATACCCCATTTTTCTTGCAAAGACTGTCAGGGCTCACCAACCTTCATACATTGCTGTAGG
>NW_011257552.1:0-620 GCF_000146605.3 Meleagris gallopavo
AAGGAATGAAAACGAAGCAAAGCCAAGCGAGGATGAGAAATACAAGAGGAAAGCCAATGAATTCAATACACTAGCATGGCAAAGCAAAGAATCCTAGCAAAGTAAAGAGAGAACAAAGCTCACCAGTGCTTAACAATGGAAAGAAAGAACCAAAATTTAACAGCAGTTTAAGGCCCCGATACCAACAATAAGCAAAGAGCAAACCAAAGCCAGGAAAAACCAGGAAAAGGAAAGAAAGAGTAAGTAATAAAAAGCCAAGGAGAGCAAAGCAAAATCACTTGAAATCCTCACAAACAGAGGGGAATACGCTCAGGAAAGGAAAAGCAGTTCCAAGAATAGAAACAAAAGGGAAATATAACAACCCTGGAAAAAACCCAATGCATTGCAATGCAGAAGGAGCAGGAAACCAAGGCAGAAACCACAGAAAAACAACATGGAAAACAAACCGAGGAAACCAACATCAACCCATGCAGCAGCAGCAGCCTCTGCAGCAACATGAAAATGCAAAAAAATACAAGGTCATGGCAAAGCACAGATGACCACCAAGTCTGCAGGAGGCCAAAATCTTGGCATCCGTGCCCGGGAGGAGGAAAGGGTAGCTACTGGGCATGCTGCTGCCT